>NC_073344.2:7442500-7749285 GCF_027580225.2 Misgurnus anguillicaudatus
GCTAAGGCTCAAAGCCTGTCCAAACAGTCCGGCTCCAATAGGATTGTGAGACAGACCGGATTAACGAGGAATAGGGAATGAGAAAGGGAAAAAAGAAAAGGAAAAGAATAAATGAATAGGACTTGCTGTAGTTTGTTTATGGTGGTAAAATCCCTAATCAAGGAATTAAAGCACTAAATCCAAATGAAGAAATATGGAAATAACATGAAAAAAAGCAAACAGACCCTTTTCTGCACACAAGTGTAACGTTATATTAAGTTTAAGTTTGACGTTTTCTCAATGCCAAACTAATTTTTCAATACGCAACTATAAGTAAACTATCTGCAAAGTAGTGCACTAAATAAGGGTACCGATTGATATTGTGGACAGCTGGTAAATTAATTAAAGGGACACTCTACTTTAAAAAAAAAAGGCTAATTTTCTAGCACCCCTATAGTTAAACATTTGATTTTTACCCTTTTTGGAATCCATTCAGCCAATCTCCGGGTCTGGCGGTACCACTTTTAGCATAGCTTAGCATTATCCATTGAATCTGATTAGACCATTAGCATCAAGCTAAAAAATAACCAAAGAGTTCCGATATTTTTCCTATTTAAAACTTGACTCTTTTGTAGTTACATCGTGTACTAAGACCGACGGAAAATTTAAAGTTGCGATTTTCTAGGCCAATTTGGCTAGAAACTATACTCCCATTCTGGTGTAATAATCAAGGACTTTGCTGCAACAACATGACTGCAACAGGCGCAATGATATTACGCAGTGCCCGAAAATACTCCCCTGCTATTGAAAGTTACCAAGGAGACTATTTTCGGGCGCTGCGTAATATCATTGCCCCTGCTGCAGCCATGGTACGGCAGCAAAGTCCTTGATTATTACGCCGGATTTTCGGATTTAAAAACTTTTCTCATGATTCCCTCACCTTTATGCTATCCCAGATGTCAGGTTGTCATATTCGTGTTCTGTACCATGTTTAGAACCAATTAGACCTGTCGGCATATTTAAACTTACGGTGCTCATCTGTATGTTGCCATAAAAACGCAATATAGCCGATCTGATCGCTAAAAAATAAAAAATATAAATAATTTTCTCTCACAAAAATTATTCCTCTCCGTTTTGCTTCAGAAGGTATAACCAACTTTGATTTACTTTAAAGATGGATGTAGGTGCTTTTTGAAGATCTCCCATGCATGTTGACCCTCATATAAGAAGAAAACATGGCATTTTACCATAAATTAATTAGTTTCTATACCACTTAAGAAAGGAAGTCATATACATTTGGGATGGCATAAGAGTGAGTAAATAATACATTTTTATAATCTAATAAGCCATTCCTTTAATTTTGAATTGAATCTGGTGACACTAGTAGCGCAGAAATTACGCACTTCAGCTTTGATGCTGCGGGGACAGCAGTGAAGGTCGACTAAAACTCAAATTGAGTGGCATTTGAAAACTTCAAATCCCTGTTTTCAAACTCGAGGGAAGATTTGCCAGAGGACTGAGAAAAACTGCAACGTTGTTCTCAGCTGAGGATAAAACATGAAAGCGAAAATGCTTTCAGTCTTAAATATTACATTCACCCCTATCAGGGTTGTACAATTAAACTACTGCAGTAATATTTGAGGCAGTACCATTGTATAAAACGTATTGTACTCCCATACATAACATGATATTGAATTATTACCATACGGTATTTACAGTAATTACAGAATACCCAAGTTGTACATGCCAAAAACATTGTTATAACTCTAACTTTACCATAGCTGACATAACATCATTCATTCTGCCATCTTTTAGGCGACGCATAAACACAGCTTCACACTCTCCCGACCCCCTAAATCCCCCTAAGCAGAGTGAGATCACATGTGCCCCATGTAAGGGGTTATTTCTAGACGGCTTCATCACGGCTAAAGTGTAGCGGTAGGGCCGAGTGTTGATTAAAGCGTTCTCCTGTGGCAGAGGTCAGCGCTCGTGGGAGAACAGGCACTGCGGAGATGTGTGATGGGATGTGACATTGATACAGTGAGAAACATTTGATCTTCTCGGCCGTGACTGGGCTTCATGATGGCAGCTGAACTGGGTCCCGCAGAGGACATAAAGCCAGGGTAGATGTCATGTGGAAGCATTAAATCTCATATTTAAATTACATTCAATCCTTTACGTACACAGTGTTATTATTACATTAATCTAGGCCAAAGTGGTCAACTTATACCTGCTTTAACCTTCAAATCTGCACTAATGGGGGATCTTGTGTCAGAGACAGTGGTTGGCTGGTGCTCACTTGCAGTATCTGTTAAAACACTCACAACCGGCCCATATTCGTTACTTTTTGGAAACATTATTCTGCCTTCCTGGCCTCTGTAGTTGACTTTTTTTGTCTGAAACAAGCATGTATGATGCAGCAATGGCGACAGCAATTTTTCTGGTATTTATTGGAGGCGGAGTTTTGCAAGCAAATATGACAGTATGTGTACAGTGCTCCTGTATAGCTCTCAGTGGTAGAGCATGACATTGGCAGCACAAAAGGTCATGGGATCAAACCCAGGGAACAAACATATTGATAAAAATGTATACTATATCACAGTCTTTCCTGGCTTAAATGATGCCACCCTGATGTTTTTCAGTTAAAGGAGACATTTCACAAGACTTTTTAAAAAGTGTCAAATAAATCTTTGGTGTAGCCAGAGAACATTTGTGAAGTTTTAGCTCAAAATACCATATAGATCATTTATTATAACATGTTCAAATTGCCACTTTGTGGGTGTGAGCAAAAATGTGCAGTTTATAGATGTGTCCTTTAAAAATGCAAATGAGTTGATCTCTGCACTAAATGGCAGTGCCGTGGTTGGATAGTGCAGATTAAGGGGTGGTGTTATCCCCCTCTGACATCACAAGGGGACCTATTTTTTTTACATGCTTGCAGAGAATGGTTTCAGCACAGGGATCCAATTATAGCAATTAAACATGGAAAAGTCTGCTTTTTATGATATGTCCCCTTTAAGACAGCTCAAACAAACATTTTAATCCTGGACTAAACTTAAGCCTTGTCTGGGAAACTGCCCCAAAGAGTGTAAAAACAGCAGCTACATAGATTAAGTGAGCAGTATTCAGCTGGTAATGTGATATCAACATGGTGGCCACCGTGAGGTTGGACCACCCTTATGTAAAAGAATATAGCTTTGTCTAGGCCAATAATATGAATGGATGCGCGTAATTTTACATTATTTGTCAAAAGTACTATTTATTTCAAAACATTTTAAGTGGAAAATGACTCGCAAAAATAGCTTTAAAAATGTGCATTACATTTATCGTCCTATTATGAGGAAAAAGCTTTTCAAAACCCACAAACAGGATGTAACATGATAATATCAAGATGGCGTATAACACATTCCATTGTTGAGAAAACCTGAAGAGGCAGTTAAGATAAAGATCGAAGAGCTGATTGGACAGTTGTTTGAACGTGTCATCCCAATGATGTGCCATTCATAAAAATAATAACGCAGTTCCCAGCTGGTTCTTTCATGCTTCTTAAATCAAAGCCTCGGGCCGTGACATTTACGAAGCTTTGACTACAAAAACCTGGACACGAGTTGACACACAGGAAGGATATTACTTTTCATAGCCTCTAAGGAAAAATGTGCATTAAATACCTACTATAAATTGCTATGACACGCTGTAAATGTTTATATGCCTTTGGGAGATGGTGAAAACTGCACTTTTTGACAAAGCAGCAAACCATGATTTAGAGAGAATTTTATTCTTTAAGAAACTCTGAAGTTAGTGTTGCACGGCTCATATTCGTATTCATGAAGATGGTCTTCATTATTTCTCCCTTCTGCTCTCTCTCTTATACTCTTTCATCAAATACAATCTCTAGCCAAGCATTTAAAAACATCTCTCTTTGATGGAACCGAAGAATATTAAACACATTCACAGTCTGCGAGAGATAAAAAAATTGTAGTCTGGATGTAAACAGCTTTGAATCTTTCTGAGGGCTTGAGGGGAAAACAACTTATAATTCATTTGTAATAAGCAGCGGAACCATTCAAATGTCAGACGATAGCGAGGGGACACAAACAGGAAAAATATATGAAAGCACATATGGTGAAAAAGAGATAGCTGAAAAGGTCACTAAACGAAGAACATCCTTTAAACAAGGATAAAGGGACGGAGAAAGTGAAGATTCAAAACTGAAGAATGAAACAAGACTGGGTGAGTGCATTAGAAACAGAAGGAAAGGTAGTCAACACAAACACTTTTATTAATTATTAATATAGTATTTTATAAACAAATTGTGGAAATAGAATCATATTCGAACATTTGTCTTGAAGATATTTCCATACTCCTGTTCAAAACAGTGGGCTTGTTATTTAGGGCTTTTGTAACATTTGTGCGCGAGATGAACGGATGTTTTCACGAACAAATCGTGATTCAACAAAAACTTTTGTATTAAAATTTATTCTAAATTTACGCAAAATTAAATGTATGAAAACCTAAAACCACTCGTATGCAATAATCACGTATGCTATAATCAAATACTAGGCTATAATTATAACGTGTATAATAATCTCTATATGCCTAATGTAAACGTCATATAAATGTCAATTACTTGATCTCCAGTCTGTTTTATTTAAGATACAGATGCGCGTCTCTGTCATATTAATTAAATGTCATATTTGTTAAAGCATCCAATTAAAAAATGCAAAGCAAAACAGAACTTACTGATAATAAATATGATCATGGATTTCTTATTACACGGTTATTTACCTCCATAGTAAGATAAGGAACATTAAATATAGATTTTTTTTATGGGTTATGTGTTATTAGTTTCAGGCAGTTGTTATCTCATACATAATAACATACATTGGAATGTTGAGAATGGCCAATCAGAATCAAGCATTTTAGCGTGCCGTGTAATAAGTAAGGAATAACTGACGACGGGCGGTTGAATTATTAGAAAAATAATGCACATTATTTGGTGTGCATTACTTTTCAATACTTCAATGACCCGGAGTCAATTATTCCGCTTATACTACGGTTACCATACCTCAAGACATCGATCACTATATATTTAAAGGAATTCGTCCAGTTTCGTACGCGTTTTTTGCCTCTTTTGCTTGTTCCAAAACGTCATTTTAAAGCTGGCAATGGAGGCTTGAGCCGTGGATAGCAGTCTAATGTAGTTATTAATGAAGTTCTTAGAAAGAGAGCAAAAGCGACAGAGACACAGAGAGAGAGAAAGAAAGAGAGATCGAGTGAGAGAGGGCAAGCGAGAGAGAGAGAGAGAGAGAGAGAGAGATTATGTTAACGAGGCCACCTCTGTGCGTCTCTAAAAAGCGTTATTATTGCCTAGGAAAATCGTCTGTCATGTTGTTTTTGTTAGTCCGTTATTACAGTTAACTAACTACGCAAAGTGATATGGAACTGTAATGCGTTCAGGAGAGCTGCCTGGAACTACATCCGCCATGCGTTTTCCAGAAAATAATTGCACACTTCAGAGCGTTCATCAGCCAATCAGATTCAAGCATTCAACGGAGCCGTAGTATAAGGAGAATTAATGGTGAATCGATCATAAGAGTTAAATACTCACTCCATCATGGAGGGAGGAATACTGCAGCAGTCCTGGATGGCTGTAAGTGGGGAGGTGAGGTGGGCTGTGTAAGAGGCTTCAACCACCTGCTTGTTCCTGTTAACCACATCCAGGTAACGGTTAAACTTCTCCCGGATCTTCTTCGCCAGCTGAAAACAACAGACAAACATAATTAACAATAAAAATATTTGTTCATTTTCAGTTTTTGTCTAAAATAAAAGAAATCTGTGCATTTGGTTTGAGTAATTCACACAGAAGTATACCTTTCTTGCTCAAGAAGCCTCCTTTTGGTTTTTTTTTATGTTAAGTAAAGTTATCTAAATACAGCCCTGCACTCCACATCAAAGAGGGCTTGAACTAACCTTGGAGACCAGCAATCGATCACCATTAGTCGTGCATTGTCAGCTGTTGCCGCAACATAGGCAACGGAAAATGGTTGGGTGCTACGGGGAAAATTGAGTTTTTAATCCAAAAGGGGAACAGTGATGTTGATTCTACTTTGGGCCAACTGCACTTGTAAGCAGAAGTTACGGCTGATTACCCGTGTTTCTCCGAATTCTCTGAATTTACATTTATAGTTCTCTGGAGAAAACCATTAACCAGAGCAGGACCGGCATAAGCCAGCAACCCCCACTCAGAGTTGACACTGGAGCTGTTTTCATTAAGCTTAATACAGTATGCACCTAAAAAACACCAAAATCGTCAGTGTGACAAGTTACTGGTCCAGGTTTGGTGGTACTCATATAAACACCAGCAGTGTACTTTTAGCACTGATGATTTTGCTGTGCACACACATATATAAAATAAAAGTAAATTAGAAATGCATGCCTGGGTGAGACGGGAGGAAAAACTAAACTATAAATCTTTCTGCAAGTCCCAGATTGGAGTAATGTACCATGACCCATTGACCGTGAACGTCCAATCAGCTGCTCAGTACAGCCATTACTGCTAAACTTGGATCGACAACTTACAGTAGAATAACATATACTAGAAAAACACTCACACTCCAGACAGGTCACTAAAGAAAATAACACTATTATTCAGACCAATTTTTTTATAAAAAGAAAATGTGAATCACATTCATACAGTTATGCAACAGTTTTTTCAAATAATTAAATTTTTTTATATTAAAATTATTTTAATATTAATAATTTCCCACTGGCTTTATATTAAATTTATAAAATTAGATATTTATAAAAAATTATATTACAATTTTACATTTATATCAATAATATTTGTAAAAATATCAGAATCTAATTTTACATACTGTGCCATAAACACAGCATGTAAAATTAGATTCTGATATTTTTATTCGGTCTTTGTCCTATCTCATTAAAATGTTCACAGCTAGAGGAGAAACACTTTGTCTTTATGCATCTAAAATACATGGACATGATCCTAATTAGTGCAGTTTTTCTAGTAGGGTTCATTTTCTTGCGCCAGGCTTTCATTTCTGTGTGTGTGGGCACAAAGAGGACACAAAACTGGCAGATGTTGACAGCACTGCATAGCAACTGATGAAAGTCACATTTTTGTCATTCCAAGTGTGTAATTTTATAACCTTTTACAATGTATAATAAAACGCAGAACCAGAACTTCAACCAACAACAATAAAACAGAGTGTGTTTACATGCACAAAGTAAGCGGATATTAACTATCAAAAATCAGCTTATAAAACCGGTTTTCATGCAAATTAATAAACCGGCTATGCAGAAAACTGCATTTACATCAGATTTGGAGATTTGTCAGGTTTCGCGTAGGCAGTGATGTCACCGCCTATAGGGCAGAGCGGAGCACAAAATAACACTTTTTGGCTTTGGCTTTATGATTTAAAAAACATACACATCTCTGCTACAAATAAACACTTAAAGTTTGTTTGTGGGACCGTTCTTGTACAATTACACCGAAAGTGACAGGAGTGCAAACGTTACAACTTAACCCATAGGTGGGGTTTATTGTAACACATGGCGGAGTTGTTGTAACAAGTGCTTAAAATTTTATTCAAACAAATAATTCAACAAAACTCTTTCAATATACTTAAGGTGGATATTGTTTATATATCTGTCTAAAATAGTTAGATATCAACACATCCATCCATGATCCTTCATCTAACCTTGTATTATGCATCGATGCATATGGATTTTTTGAAAGAATCACATAATTAAGACAAAAAAATCATAAATGACAAATATTATATTAACACTTGTCATTTTGATTAATAGTATTTACACTGTTTTTATTTCATTATCAATGTATACTAGAGGCTTAGTTGTAACAAAGTGTTTAAAAATGTAATTCAATTCCAGCTATCAGTTACTAGTACTGTAGTTGCTGACATGTTTTAAAATTATGTAATGTTTTAGGTAACAAGCCAGTGATTAAGATAATATAAGGTTGAATTTGATGACTTACAGCCAAATAAAAAATCAGAAAAAAATAATGAAGAAATTTACCTTAATGCCTTCAAAACACTCTTTGTTTAATATCTTAATGAATACACATCAAAACGTTTCACAAAATTACCGGAGATCATCTTCTGACAGTAAGAGAAAAAGACCAAAAGCACAGTTTGGTCTTCCCTGTGTAACTATGTAAAGTAGCACTGTTACAATTAACCCTGTGCTGCGCTGTGCCCCGCTCTCTCCTAAAGTCATTCATAAAGCCGATGAGAAATCTGTCTTAAGCTATACAGTTGTATCTCTTCTCATGTCTGCAGAAACTAAATGTAACATGAGCTTTAATTTTCTCAGTTTCTCTGCCTACTGCACGAGGTGAGCGCAGATTTTTATGCGTTACTTTATGCTAACTTCTGTTTGTGATGTTTATCTTTTACATGCAGAGACATATTTCTGTCAATAGATCCTTCTAAAAATTACACACTGCACCTTTAATAGATCATTTTTAAGTGTGATACACGCAGGCTATATTTATGATGCGTAACTGTCCCAATATTAAAAATGTGCAGCTTATTTAAAACAGTTCTTCTGTTTATTGCCAATCCTAAAAAACACATGAAATCCAAATGAGAGTTCCCTGACAGGAAAGCCACGTGTGATTTCGGAAAGTTTCATCATTTGATGACAAGTCACCAGCACGTTTCACATGTGTAACAAGTGGTTTCAAAACCTATACTGAATTTAAAAAATAATTTCACATTTCACGTGTAATCATGTGTTTTTGCACATGTAAAATTTATGTGGACACATCTGTATGGGTTTTTTAGTCCATGTGACTTTAGCTTTCCTTGTCTATTTGCTTGTCTGCACATTCACAAATTTTAAGTCTTAAAACTCGATTTCTTTTTCATGCAATTACGTGCAATGTCAATTAGTATATGTGGAACAACAAAAACAACATTAAAGCATTACAAAGCCTGACTCACTACATACACTATCATGTCTGAACTGCTGCAGCAGGCGAAGCGGTTAACAGCGTCTTCCTCCAAAAACCCTGTTTGACAATTAGCTGTCGAGGTGTCACTAGAAAAGCCTGCCAGTGATCGACCTAATCTCTCACCAGCAGCCGATAAATAGCTGCAGGTGCGAGTAAGAAGAGAGAGAGAGAAAGTGTGCAGGAATAATTCACAAAAAAGGATTTCTTTTGGCATGGCAGCCCAGGAGAAGAGCAACAACCTGCCCATTCTTGCTCAGATCTCGTGTGTGTAGTCGTGAAACACACTCGTGGGGAATGTGTGCGTTCGCCGGCCTGATGCCATTCACATCGAGTTGTTTTGAGGCTGGTCAGAACAGGGCGTATTAACATCGAGAGCGCTTCATGCCTTACAGCAAAAACAGAAGTTGGAAGCTGGCATGAGGGAGAGGCCCATGGCAAGAATAAATTAGACTCGTCCATGACAGGCTTACGGTCTTAAGTCTGACTGATGCCAGATGTGTTCCCATAGTTTCAGATGGAAAAGTACTGAAAATATTTTTTTCGTTATCGTGACCTAGTTTCTTTTTGAGTTATTGTGATATGTGTATAGTAAGTGAAGAGCTCAGATGCAAAAGCCGCTAAATGCCACATTAATCAAAAATGAGATAATGATATCGACAGACGCCGCGCATACGTCACAGTGCAATAATTTTTTACCCAGGTAAAGGAGGTTTATCAAATATATTCTAACCTTTTCATTGCCATTAATGTGAAATTACTGAACCTAAATATGAAAGCCTGGTAAAAATGCTCATTTACAAGAAAACATATCAGACGTACTTAAAGGGTTCTGGTCATTGCTAGAAACAGGAAAGTAGGGCTGCATAACAACTAATCGCAACTAATCGTTTGCAGGATAAAAGTTTTTGTTTACATCATATATGTATGTGTATAATAAGTGGGTGTATATGTGTATATTTAAGAAATATTGTCGGAGCCGATGGTGTAGTAGACGGTGCTCCGACACATGGTGCAGACGCACTTCTGGCGACCCGAGTTCGAATCCCAGCTCGAGGTCCTTTGCCAATCCCATACCCCTCTCTTCACCCTATACTTTCCTGTCGTCTCCTTCATTACTATATATCCAATAAAGGCAAAAATGGCCCAAAAAAATTACTTAAAAAAAGAAATATTAACATGTCTATATACATTTTAATATTTATATTTATATTATATAAAAATGAATATTTAATAAATACACTTTTTTCTTAAAATATATACATGCATGAGCGTTTTTTATATATACATAATTGTTATACACAATACACACACCTAAAGGATTATTAGGAACACCTGTTCAATTTCTCATTAATGCAATTATCTAATCAACCAATCACAAGGCAGTTGCTTCAATGCATTTAGGGGTGTGGTCCTGGTCAAGACAATCTCCTGAATTTCAAACTGAATGTCAGAATGGGAAAGAAAGTTGATTTAAGCAATTTTGAGCGTGGCATGGTTGTTGGTGCCAGACGGCCGGTCTAAGTATTTCACAATCTGCTTAGTTACTGGGATTTTCACGCACAACCATTTCTAGGGTTTACAAAGAATGGTGTAAAAAGGGAAAAACATCCGGTATGCGGCAGTCCTGTGGGCGAAAATGCCTTGTTGATGCTAGAGGTCAGAGGAGAATGGGCCGACTGATTCAAGCTGATAGAAGAGCAACTTTGACTGAAATAACCACTCGTTACAACCGAGGTATGCAGCAAAGCATTTGTGAAGCCACAACACGCACAACCTTGAGGCGGATGGGCTACAACAACAGAAGACCCCATCGGGTACCACTCATCTCCACTACAAATAGGAAAAAGAGGCTACAATTTGCACGAGCTCACCAAAATTGGACAGTTGAAGACTAGAAAAATGTTGCCTGGTCTGATGAGTCTCCATTTCTGTTGAGACATTCAGATGGTAGAGTCAGAATTTGGTGTAAACAGAATGAGAACATGCCTTGTTACCACTGTGCAGGCTTTAGGCCCCTTAGTGCCAATTGGGCATCATTTAAATGCCACAACCTACATGTTCATCCATGTTCATCCCTTTATGACCACCATGTACCAATCCTCTGATGGCTACTTCCAGCAGGATAATGCACCATGTCACAAAGCTCGAATCATTTCAAATTGGTTTCTTGAACATGACAACGAGTTCACTGTACTAAAATGGCCCCCACAGTCACCAAATCTCAACCCAATAGAGCCTCTTTGGGATGTGGTGGAACGAGAGCTTGGTGCCCTGGATGTGCATCCCTCCATCAACTGCAAGATGCTATCCTATCAATAAATATAGGCCAACATTTCTACAGAATGCTTTCAGCACCTTGTTGAATCAATGTCACGTAGAATTAAGGCAGTTCTGAAGGCGAAAGGGGGTCAAACACAGTATTAGTATGGTGTTCCTAATAATCCTTTAGGTGAGTGTATATGATGTAAACAAAAACTTTTATTCCGCAAACGATCAGTTGCAATTAGTTGTTATGCAGCCCTATGGAAAAGATATTTAAATGTTGCTCCATAAAATGGTTTTAATTATTTTGGAAACACAAAAGTTGAATAATTGTCTATTCTTTCGGTCGACCGCTCTAATACTCGATCTGCTTTTGTTTATAAAGATTCTGTTGATCACACACAATCATTTGGTGAGACTCAAAATTATAAAGTCTTTTTGACAGTAAAAACTAATGAAAATGGTATATAATAGTTTACTTGATAAAATTGAACATAAAAATGTAAAAAAAAAACGAAGAGTTTAGATGTAACAAAAAATCATGCCAAGACGCACTTAGCTGAGCTCTTCAACTACAGATGATGGTGTGCTCGTTTTCAAAATGTCAAATCCAAAAATGTAAGAAGATCACAGATGTTATGTGTCCTTCTAAAAAATAACCAGATTATGTTTTAAACAGAGCGTATGATTGATTTAACACCGTCTGACATTTCAGGGCTAAGCCTTAAAAACCATGACACCATTCCAATTACATTCAAAGAGAGATTGAATCATCATATTTATATCTTGCTCTATAAATGTCATCTACCCACATTGAACAGCAGACATGTTTGCAGTCGCCCAAGCTCTGTTCCAAAGTTTAAAGCTTCCAATTAAGCTTAAAAATAGCTTCTAATCTGAACATTTTGATGATGGGCCAAATGCATTGAGGTTAAGAACTAAATGGTGAGCAACCATCTCATTTCTCCCAGGCTTGTTAGGGAGAACCGCGGTGCAGTCGATACTACCTGAAATTAGTGTTTCGGCAGAACACAGCACAAAGAGATCTTCAAAGCCAGCCAGACATCGACTGTAGAATTTTAATGGGTGTCCTTTGCTCCTCTAGACTAGAGCACCCACACAGACACACAAGCTTCACTCACACGCAATCAGAGGATGAAGTGCAACTCACCTGCTGTACCTCTGTTTCACCATTTGAAGTCTTCTCTGTGTACACAAAGGAATTGAAGATTCTCTGTGAGGTAAAGATGAGAGAACAATTGGTGAGTTTACGAGATACAAAATAGCGTACATGTGATGATGACAGGAACATAAGTAACAGCGAAGTAAATAAAAAATGGTTTCAGCAGTAACAACATAAACAAACAGCTTTCATGGAACAAACATATCTTTTGGTAAACTCTGCAAAGAATCAATACAACAAAGTCCTTTTAGAGTCATTTTTTTATAACAAGCAAGTACATTACCGTAGTTCAAATCATACACGCACTTGCGTCCGATGAAATCGTCTATATAGTATGAGAATGAATTCAGACGTACTACATGCGCAATGCTGATACATCACGTGACATACGTCGTCATAACAACAAGGTAGTCATTACCTGGAAAGGCATTAAACAAGCTTAATATATGAATTTGCATTTAAATAGAGCCCTGTTACCGCTTTTGAACATTTTTAAATAAAAAATTCCTCTCCTTCTTCATTGGATAACTCCTCACGGGATAGTAAAGTGTCCATTGAATAAACACTTCGGGATCTTGTCAAAAGTAGTAGGTCATCCGGGTACTTTTCGCCTACTGTTTTTGTGTTTCGGCATTTTCGGACGCAGCCATGGACTTTTGTTGAACACACTCTTTCAAGTAATTCCATAGTCCAGTGGATAATGAATGCACCGCAATGCAAGTGATGCAAACCAAATGCAGCGTTCTATTGAAACTAAATGTATGTATTTCTGCCATACCAAAATCCGATGAAGCAACTGAACGTCTGACTGGAGTGTCACTCTTTCTCACGCACAAAACGCGTGCACACACAAACAAACGCAGGTGCACGTGCGCGCACACACACAGGTTGTTACCATAGCAAATAGGCTCCAGCCAGAAATTATATATTATTTGTTAGTAGCATAATGGTAAATGCTGCAGGTGTAGAAATGTACATAAACCAGATATTTACTTTGATGTCAGGGCTAGATTACAGCATGAAACCTGTTGTGCATATTAATAAATTAAAGTGCTTAATTGTTGGCACTGGCACTTATAAACACTAAATGGGTAAAAATTTAAATAAATAGGCTTATTTTTTGGAGCCAAATGTTAATACCTCTGTTTTTTTAGAAATAAAAGCCAAATGCTTTAACATTTTACAGCCACGTCATTTTCGCTATGCATTATTTGTTTTGGTTATTTAAAAACACAGACAAAAATTGTATCCGATTACTCGATTAATCGATCGATTCAGTGCTAGATTAATCGATTACAAAAAGAATCGATAGCTGCAGCCCTCGAGTCGTTTATAACATGCATTTAAAAAAGCAACAATCGTTTAACAAAATCAGTCAAAATATTCTTTATTATCGTGGAAATACCTGAAACAATTTGAAGAATGGCGATATAAATATTCTTATACAGATTTCCTGTAATAGCATTTGTAAGGGTTCTTCTTCTGTGGCACAATTGGAGTTTCTGCACGAGAGCGCCCTCTGGCTTTTGGATGAGCCAGCATTTCACCGTAATTCATTAAAATTAATTCATTGAGAAAACGCGCATTTGCACAATTAATCGATACAGCCCTACTAACTAGTGTTGTAACAGAAAATTACTCCTCACTCCTTCATAGTTGACAAACATGGAAGCCTCAATATGGAGTTTTATTCTTATAATTTAGTTAAAACAGTGACGGATATAAATGCATTTACATTGGCTTCTATGCTTTGGTTTCAAAGTTAAGCCTATTGAAAACTTTTATTTTTATATTGATTTTATTTTAGGTGACACCTGCTTATGACCTTACGTTATGATTATATGCTAGAGATTATATAGATTATAACCTATGGCCATATTGTATACATTTACATTCCATTACATTTAAATTCATGGAATTGGGAGAAGTTTTGGAGTGGTATGGTATGGTATTATTGATTCATCATGGACAAACTATTAGACACAAATGACCTTAGAAAAGTGCACAACAAGCTTTAAAAACATTTTATTATTATCAACTTTCTAATTCCCAGCTAAACAAGCCATTGAAAAGTGTTTCTCAACCAGGGGGCCAGGGCACACAGGACGGCCTTAACAAATTTCCAAGAGGGCCTCTAGATCACTTAAAATGATTAAAATAAGACAAAACAAGCATTAAAATAAGAAACATTTTCAAAAAAGAAAAACAAAAATCTTTTCTTCTTATTGTTTGATTATTTTTGCAACCAAGCTTTTGTTAAATATACACCTGCCACGTCTCAGTTTCTCTTGGTAGAAATTGAGAGTTGGGGGGCCTTAACTATTGTTGTGGGCAATAGGGGGGCCTTAAAGTGATAAAGGTTATGAACAATTGCCATAGAAGATTAAACACTTTCTCTGTCAAAACGTTACCATTGTAAACCAAATCAAAAATAGGCAACCAGTTTAACAGTCCCTTACAATAAAGGTATTTGCTCTTTATTACCGTGGCGATTCTGACATGGAATATCACTGGGGAATGTGTCATAACAACGTGATGAATTCCCACCACATCCAAAACTCAAGAGGAGACTTGCCATGAAAAGGCCTGAATGATCTTCAACACTTAAAAAGAGAAGAACCTTATTTAAATCACTGTGTAAAGTTTCTTTGGGGGGGTAGTCTGAGGTCAGGACAGTCCCCCACATTAAACATCTCAAAATGAGCAAATGTCTGCGCTCACCAAGGGCCTGGAATTTCATCACGAGAGCATGTTTATAAAAAGCAAAACAAACTGTGGGTGATGTATGGATGAGCCCCACCTGTGTGAATAAAGCTTTCGACACATATGCTGTTTGAAAAACTAAGTGAAAGAAGAAACTTGTCATTTCAGACCCCTCTTGTAAAATAAACATCAGCACAAGCACAAATAGTTTTCGGGCACCACTGCAGGTCTTTCCCCGGTGTGGTGGGTTTGTTTTTCGAACCGCTCTGATGACTTTCACAGCTTTGCTCGGGCCAAAGAGGAATTTGGCAGCTTGTAATTTGATAGCAGTAACATGAAACTCAGAAGAGGAAGGTCTTTCAGGTGAGAAAATTTATTTTAAAAAATGCAAAGAAGAGTTCGAAAAATGAGTTAGAAGAGTTAGACAAATGAACACACAATGCTGTGTGTAAATGTTCATGATTTAATTTGAAAGAACTAACAGAATTCGACCTTCTGTTCAAATTTCATGCAAATATCTGATCAAATGAGAACGTTACAAGCTAAATCGTGAATAATAAGCATTTTTGGTCACATACCGCCTATTGTAATAGTATAACCCCTAATATTATAAATATCTCTGTCTAGTCATATGCTCTGTCGAGTCATGTGATCAATTTTGAGCTTAGGGGTGTTTGAAAATTTTGTCATCATACCTAAAATCTGTGAGAAAAACTTAAAGGGACATTCCACTTTTTTGAAAGTGTGCTTGTTTTCTAGCTCCCCTGGAGATGGACATTTGGTTTTTGTCATTTTGGAGTCCATTCGGCTGATCTCCCGGTCTGGCTGTACCACTTTTAGCATAGCTTAGCACAATCCATTGAATCTGATTAGACCATTAGCATTGCACAAAAAAAATAACCAAAGAGTTCCGATATTTTTTCTATTTAAAAACTTGACTCTTCTGTAGTTACATCGTGTACTAAGACTAACGAAAAATTAAAAGCTGCGATTTTCTAGGCGGATATGGCTAAGAACTGTACCCTCAAACTGGCATAATAATCAAGGACTTTGCTAATGTAAGATGGCTGCAGCAGGCGTAGTGATATTACGCACTAGGGATGGGACGGTATGAAAATTTCATATCATGATTATAGTGACCAAAGGTTATCAATATTATCATGGATTTGTTAAAATTAGATGGAAATGTTAAAAAAATAACTGATACACGCACTGAAAACATTTGAACAAGTTTTATTTTTGAAAAACACAATTTAATATTTTATGTCCCTGAAATTATTTCTGTGGTAAATAAATCTGTCAAATAAGTTTACCGTGATTTAATACAATACATTATCCCTTAAATGCCTTCTTGTGCAAAAAACTATGTTTGCGCCTGCTTTACACTGATTCTGGCTGGACAGAATTTACAGAGAGTTCTTAAAATCACGGTAATCAAACACGGTTGTAATGATAATTAAACTTTAAACGATAATACTAACCGTCAGGACATTTTATCTTGGTTAATCGTGAAACCGGTAATCGTCCCATCCCTATTACGCACTGCCTGAAAATAGTCCCCTGCAATTGAAAGTAACCAAGGGGACTATTTTCAGGCACTGCGTAGTATCGCTACGCCTGCTGCAGCCATGTTACATCAGCAAAGTCCTTGATTATTACGTCAGTTTGTAACTACAGAAGAGTCAAGTTTTCTTTGGTTATTTTTTAGCGCAATGCTAATGGTCTAATCAGATTCAATGGATTGTGCTAAGCTATGCTAAAAATGGTAGCGCCAGCCACGAAGATCAGCTGAATGGATTCCAAAACGGTAAAAATCAAATGTTTAACTCTAGGGGAGCTGGAAAATGAGCATATTTTCAAAAAAAGTGGAATGTCCCTTTAAATGTAAATATAAAAAATAAATAAAAAATAATACAAAATAACTGCTTTTATTTGTGATATAGCCTTTGTTTCGATAATGACAGACCTGACCGCATATAGTTATCCATTATTCACCTATCCCCCCGGATGTGCCACAACAAACCTTAACAATGTGTCCTAACAAGATGCGACGTGACTCCGCAACACGCGATAAAAGGTATAATTTCCATGTTTATCAGACTATCCACCCATGATGCGATCCTTCCCATTTTAGAAACATTTTTGTTTCTGCAACGTTAAGGCTGACAGCGCCTCCTTTACAGAGATCTCATTCAATGAAAGTTCTGCGCATTAAGAATATTAATCATTAAACATGGATGAGGAGACGTCATCCATGTCTAAAAGCAGAATATATAACAAATCCCTCAAGTTGCACAAGGAAAGCCATAAAAAGCGGAGGGATTCGTCTGTGTATGCGTCTGTGCTCCTCAGCTGCAGTGTGAGAGAAAAAACAAACGCAAACAGAGCAAAACTGTTCGGATTGGCTGTGTTTTGTGATTGACTGCGTCGGGCTACAACCTTTTTTTGTGTGTTCAGTATTCATGTTCCAACACTGGAATCATTTGACAGTGAAAGTCTGTGGGAAACACAGCATCAAGAGCATGTGAGAAGTAACTGTCTTTTACTGAATCATTGAATCATTCAGCCATAGAAAAGGTTTTGAAAGCATCATAAACATTCTACATTGACCACAAAGCCGATATATTAGTTTTCCTCAATTTTGTTAACTTTATATGACTTCTATATAAACTCTAGAAAGACAACAGCCTAAACAATTCAGGTAAAATAATATTCTTACATCATTTTAGTTTGACATTGTCATCAATTTAATATAATGATAAATTTCCCTCCTCTTTCCCTCATTGTTTTTCAATACAAATGTCCATGATTATAAAATTCATTCAATGTCCCATAAGTCTTGACAATGATGTTCAGTGAAGTGGCGTATCCTATTCAGTTGGCTGTACCAACGCTATGCACCATTACAGCCCACACTATAATTCTATTTGCTTATGCTTTTATGCAGTTATTGAGGAAAGGAAAAGTCTTTAGGATTCAAAAAGAAAGAGTCATTGCACGGACAAAAGGTTTGGTTTGCTGACGTAAAAAATCACCACAACAGACCATACAAAACAGGACTCTTTAAGCCCTCCCCAAATTTGCACTATCCAACATCTAATCCTCACAGACAAGTTGACATCCAAATGACTGACGAATACGCCTGTAAGAAATAACATACCAAAGTTCAACTGAATGGGCACAAAGAGTCTAAATGCAGCTGCATTGGCTCCGAATTTGGTGTCCCGAAAAGGTATTAATCTCGTCAACCCCAGGGTTAATCTTGACTGCAATTGAAAAAATGTCTGAAATGACTGAACCTCACGCTGTCTTTGATCCAGGCTTGTCAAAGCTGTGGCACTCCCTTGAACGGAGGCACAGCAAGGAGGGCTGTCTGAAACTAAGCTCTCCGCAGGGTGGTTTATTATATCAAGATTGCCATCTCGTCTGCCGTAAAAGCCGCCACTTAAGAATTATTACCTCCACTTAAAAAAATGCAAAACCAATAAGTCACATCCATAATTCAATGCCTGAACAGAGCATAGTTTTTAAATTGTCTGCATACCTCATAACAGTTGACGGTTGCATGATGTGACCTTATTGGTCTTCCGTAACGTTTGCAGGCACTGCTCAGAAAAACAGCTGATGAACTGTGGGAACATAATAACGTTGGAGACGCAGCGTTGCGGCTCTGCAACATTTCCATTAAAATGGCACGATGAAGGCAGATAAACCTATTAGCCATTCAGTCATCTTCAAAGCCCAGAGCCCATCCAGCTAATCCTCATTAATTTGGGATTGAACGAGGGAGTGGAATGGTGTGCTCACACAATACGGTGAGCAGAAAGGTGCCCTAATCCTCTCTTTAGGTCTACAAGGTCTAAATCATTGGACTGACCCTCCCTCAACCGCTTCAATAACTGAGTTAAACCAAGAAATTTTTGTTGTAATTCAATTTTTGCTCCCGTCCCAAAATTATTGATGTTGAAATGACATGTCATTATCAACCCATTCTGCAAAAGTTCATGAGAGTTTATTAGAGAAGCAGCAATGTGTGATTCATAAATCATTCAGACAGGTTTTGTGAACCAGTGCAACAAATATATTACACACCTTATGAACGTGCCAATGAGAGATGGTGGTGGATGCCAAGATTTGACAAACTTACACACAGCAACCCTAAATTTGAGCTGTTCCTTACAAGAACCAATTTTGGAAATTATATGGATTTGGACTACTTTAAAGGGATAGTTCAGTCAAAAATTTAAATTCTGTCATTTACTTGCCCTCAAATTGTTACAAACCAGTAAAATGTCTTTGTTTTGCTGAACACAAAGGAAGATATTTGTAAATCGAGCAAGAAACACTATACTATGGAAGGCAATGGTGCTCAAAAACGATTTGGTTACAAGCATTGCTGAAAAAATATCTTATTTTGTGTTCAGCAGACCAAATAAATTTAAACTGGTTTTCAACTGTGTAGCGTACCTAGTAACTGGTAGTTCCTACTTTTTAGGGTTAAAGGACAAGTTCAGTATTTTACACTTATAGCCCTGTTTTCAGATTGTTTATGATGAAATAGAACGGTTTTGACTAAAATTTCGGCATATGATGCTTGTCCGAGAATTTTCGGGTGTTTCTTGTATCACCCCCCACCTCTATAATGGCTGTAGAGGTGCACAGGAAGAATCCTTCCTAAAATGCATTTACAAAGATGTGAAACTTACCGAGTGGTCAGGGGTGTTCATTGATATGCTCACACAAAAAACGCTGCAAAAGACGCATTCCAACAGGTTTTATCGTAGTTTTTGTCCAACTCCATTGACTTGTATTAGATGTGGTGTGAGGTACGATATTACTCCGCGCCGGGAACTTTGTTTGTATTCTTGCAATTGGCAAAGGTGGATTATCGCCACCAACTGGGCTGGAGTGTCTATTATTCAAGCTCTCAACAGAAGAATGTTCGGGTGTGAGGCGTTTGGAAAAATAGGTCCACAAGTTTACAACGAATGCTAAAACACCTGTTGGAAAGCATCTTTTGCAGCGATGTTTGTGTGAGCATATCAGTGAACACCCCTGACCACTCGGTGAGTTTCACGTCTTTTTAAACAAAAGTTTAATGCATTTTAGAAAGGATTGTTCCAGTGCACCTATACACCCATTGTAGAGGTGGGAGGTGAAACAACAAACACCCGAAAATTCTCGGGGCAGCTGCATATGTCGAGGTTTCGGTCAAAACCGTTCTGTTTCATCGTGGACGGTCTGAAAACGGGGCTTTAAGTGTAAAATACCAAACTTGTCCTTTAAGGTTCCAAGCAAGCCATACCGATATTAAAATGTGACATGTAAACACTGCAAATCCCCGATTGGTCAGAGAGAATCGTCACTACTAGCGTCATTGCTAAAAGTAAGATTAGCGGTACTAAACTGCAGTGGAAGAGCAATCCGAGACTAAATTAAAGTGAGCCGTGCCTAGTTGTACCACGCAATAGAAAAGCGCCAATGGAGTTGTGCCTCATATGATGTCTAAATACAATTGTAAAGCTCAAGTCTTTTTGAAATGTACAATGAGCCAATTGCACACATGAATTATTTTGAACAAACTAGCCAGCTAGTTATCCTAGCCAGTATCAGTAAATTTGTTTTAATTTTGTTTACCGATCATTAAACCGAAAAAATGCATGTCTACTGTGCAACCAAATGCCAAATAAATTCATTCAGAACTATTTATCTATCCTTCAACTTTTTTTTACACCTCAGCCAGTTTAATTTTCTTCCTGTAGCGAAAATGTCCTTCAAATAAATGTGTGCATTATTAGAATAAGTGGCAGCTTTGTGACTAATCTGATTTTAAATCCTATATTTCCGCACAGCTGACAACACCTAGTTGCTGTGGCAGCAACTGAGGGAGTCTGGGTACAAACAGAGAAGATGAAAGGGCAGACAACAGAAGCCAGTCTGGGATGCTATTGCGATTTCCTGCCGCAGGTACCCCCTCTCGCCCCCGTCTCCCCCCCACCCCCACTCATACTCTCAGAAGCAATGTGCTCATTGCACTACAAAGGCTTGTGCTCCAGAATGAGGCATCCTTCCCTTTCCTCTGATGTTTTCTCTCTCTCACCCTCTTCCAGTTTCCAAGGACGAACCAGAGACATGGATGCACCTGAATATGGGGTTGCTGGGGAAACATTTCATATCCAAGCTCACATAGATCTATGTTAAATAAAACCAAATAAGCAAAAGTTTTGCGGCAAATAGTATGGCTCCAGCCAAAAATTACTAAAACTGATTAAAAAAATACAGACAATAAAGAATAACATCTTAGTAGCCAGATGTGCATGTAACCTTGTCATTATGTCTAAAATTTAGAGGTGGGCGATAAATCACCTGCGATTCTCGTGCGTATCTCACCAGTAAAGCCGGTTTCGTGATTAGTAGTAAATCGCCATCACCTGCTTTCAGATGGAGCGGCATTTACTACAGAGCCGTATTTCCCAGAGGAGCTCGGCAAAATCACATACATTATCGGAGGTGATTTTAGTGAGGACGCCCGTGTCATGGCAGTTATGGTTCAGCTCTTTAAAACAAGGGGTTTACATGCAGATTAACATTCACGACGAGAAATGTAAACGGCAAACTGGACTGAAGCAGATATCATTGAGCTCGTCACTATATGTTAAAGCGGAGATCATTCAGCAGCATAACTGTGCGTTCACACCAGACGCGGAAGAGATGGCAAAACGCACTATTCGTACGTAGTTGGACACTTGAACATTTTGAGTTTACTCTCTTTATTCGCAGGTGAAATTCTAGCCATTGACCAGTAAATTCGCGTCATGGGAGGGCTTATATAGCTCAAATTGAGTAAACTGTTTGACGACCTCATTCATTTTCTTCCAAACAAGATCCTTTAAATTCCTGGAAAAATACGCCGGGAACTTTGTTTGTATTCTTGCAATTCGCAAAGGTGGATTATCGCCACCAACTGGGCTGGAGTGTCAATTATTCAAGCTCTTAACGGAAGAATATACGGGTGTGAGGCGTTTGGAAAAATAGGTCCACAAGTTTACAACGAATGCTAAAACACCTGTTGGAAAGCATCTTTTGCAGCGATTTTTGTGTGAGCATATCAGTGAACACCCCTGACCACTTGGTGAGTTTTTACGTCTTTGTAAATGAAAGTTCAATGCATCCTAGGAAGGACCGTTCCAGTGCACCTACACACCCACTATAGAGGTGGGAGACGAAACAACAAACACCCAAAAATTCTCGGGGGAGCCGCATATGTCGAAATTTCAGTCAAAACCGTTCTATTTCATCATAAACAATCTGAAAATAGGACTTTAAGTGTAAATACCAAACTTGTCCTTTAAGGTTCCAAGCCAGCCATACCGATAATAAAATGTGACATGTAAACACTGCAATTCCCAGATTGGTCAGAGAGAATCGTCACTACTAGCGTCATTGCTAAAAGTAAGATTTTACAGGTGAAATTCTAGCCATTCACCAGTAAATTCGCGTCATGGGAGGGGCTAATATAGCTCAAATTAAGTAAACTGTTTGACGACCTCATTCATTTTCTTCCAAACAAGATCCTTTAAATCCCTGTAAAAATACGAAGATGTCTTGTGTAGCAATGATGATGATTGTCCACCATTGTTTTTTAGTTTTTTTGCCTCCAATCACTTCCTGTAATCACGTGACTGCTACAGCAAGCTCCTGATTGGTTAACGCGGTACGAAAATCCGCCAAAGTCGCTTACCGCGCCGCGGGATGCCTATTTGGGTCTTTGCATTGACTTAACATGTAAATCACTTGCATTTGCCGCCTCTTCTGCGTATGTTGTGAACGCACCATACACGATCAGCGCGTCACACGCTCATATGAGCTTATAATAAACAAAAATGCACGCACGTCATCACAACAAGATATATTGTTCAGATCTTTAAAACAGGGGTTTTAAATGCACATTAAAATTCACAATGAGAAATGTCTGCAAAGTGGACTGAAGCAGAGATCAGGGAGCTCGTAATCCACTTTAAAGCTAAGACCATTCACCAGCATGACAGAACGGTGCGTTGCGCGCTCCTTTATAGTCTTATGATAAACAAAAATGCACGCGAGTGGTTTCTGGAGAGAGAAATAACGGATGAGCAGCAAACTTCAGACATTTAAACATAGCACGTGTCTTAACGGGATCGCACACACAGATTCCGGCAAATCCACTGATCTATATAAATGACTGGATTGCGCATGACGTCACAACTGTGAAGCCACTGCACCGCCATGTTGGTATACCCAAACATTCTATTAAATCAATGGACGCGTTCAGATTTTAATGATAAAACATCACTTTACTAATCTTCGTTTTTATATCTGAAGTTACCCTGTACATTATTACAACACAAACGTCCTAAGCATGTACATAGTTATTTACTGAAAGTTGTAAATTTTAGTTTTTAATCAGTTATTATACAATCATCTTCATTACAGTATCAGATCAGCAGACAGACCGCAGCATACTTAGTATTAATGACAAACGTGCTCATTTTGAAATCTAAATAAATAATCATACTTTGTACCGTATGTGCATGCAATAATTTGCTGGTTTTATGTTATCTAAACTTACAAGTTACCTCAACTTATTTAGAGAAATAACGCTGACCGTGTAGCTGAATGTCTGAATGAAAAACTTTATTTATACCCGTGTCATTAACAGAACGCAGCAGCCACACTCACCTTAACGTTTTTTTATAAATCCATTTTCCTGCCCGATTAAAGCATAAACATTGCAAATAACACCAGAATTAACAGTTAATTTACGTACACATATCCTAAAAATAATCTTGCGTGACTGATACGCTGTAAAGCGGGTGAATTTAAAACATGATTTTGAATGGAAGTCAATGACGCCGTCTGCCGGTTGGGTATACCAAGATGGCGGCTCGAACTCTGCGCTGGCTTCACCTCACGCTGTTACGTTAAGCGTTCTATGCGCAATCCAGTCATTAATATAGATCAGTGGGCAAATCATTAGCACTGTGAATGAACCAAAAATCAAACAATCCCAGACAAATCCCGAATGCATTTCCCGCGTATAATGTCTGTGTGAAAATGGTTTAAGAAGGTCAGTTGCAAAAACAACTGTGCCCACGCCTTTTTTAGCATACATTTTTCATGGCATGTCTAGTAAATTCTGACAGTAGATTTTTTTACGTAAAAGATGTGTTTGCGCTAGCGCAGGCTGTTAGTAAATCTGGCCCTAAGTGTCAGGATGAACTGTTACTTCTTTAGAGTCGTATGTTATTCCCATTGGCACAGTGAAATCACAGTGTTCTGACACAAGGTAAACTGTAGCGTATAGATGTCTATATTCTGCAACACCATCTCAAATAACACATTAGAGCAAGAAAAATTCATTCATTTACGCATGAAGGAAACTGCTTAGAAAATGAGCTTTTGGAAAGTTATTATTATAGGTCAAAAGTTTAATATCTTTCCATCCTTCTCTTGTTTTGAATCCAACTTTTCCAGAACATTTTCCAATCTCGAATCTCCCGAATTCCACTTAAAAAAAGGGTCTAACAGATACTGAATGGTGCAGTTGACATGCCTCATATAACCCGAATAAACCCAAAAGTGTGTGTGTTTGTGAGGGGGTTGGGGGACGAAAAGAGAGTGAGGCTAAAATGAGTTCCACATGCGAGCGCAAGGGTGGACGCCATTTATAATCTGACTAGTTATCAGGATAATGGAGCATAAGTTGTTTTAATGGTTCTTAATACCAAAACATATCTGACCATCTGAATAAAAGTAATGACGCTGGAGCAAAAAATTACTTTTACGCAATACTAGCACAGACACAACATTGCATTCATATAACATCAAGGTCTTGGACTATGTGGAGGTCAGTCTTAATATGTTTGATGGATGTCTGGAGTGTCTAAGTGGAAAATATAAATATAACAGAAACTCTTAACACATCCTCCATCAACATAACGGTCTAAATGGGGAAATATAGCAAACCTTCTTCAGCTTACAAGGTGTAGATAAATCACCTACAGAGATTACACACACTCATGCCCGTGTGTTCTTGATCTGCTCCAGGCTGAACTGTGTTTTTGGGCTGGGTGTCAGTGGAGGGGCCGACAGAGCCTGGGGTCCTACAATAACAAAACCTCTTTGTGCAAACACTGAGGGGCCCGTTGAGAGACGGGGTCATGAAGCGGATTCTCTCGCAGATATCCAACTCGCGGCAGCCCTGTTTTCTTTCAGCCCGGCAGACAGGATATAATGGCTTCCACATGTGAAGGGGGCCCAAAAAACAATGACAACAGTTGAGAGGCTGAGTGTTTTATTACTTTGACTTTGTGTTCAGAATAGCTGCAGGGTTGCATGATATTATTTTCAAAATATTAATTTCGAAAAAGTACTTACAAATATAGTAATACTTTGTTAGTTTTATGATTCGGCTTTTTTACCTGTATATCACAGCCTAACATTAAGAATGGCTTAACTGTATATTAGGAACATCAAATACTGAAGATTGTTTTAAATGTCAGCGAGGCAGATTAGCTTATAACTAAAGCTGGGTGTTCACACCCCACGATTTTTGGCTTCCCAGTCGAAAGATGGTCATCGTGAAACATTCATGAAGATTTCTCACTCAAGTCGCTTGATCGTAAAGGCTGTTTATACCTGGTATTAAGATGCATTTTGGACGATCTGATTACAAGTGGACGAGAGAGACACATTCACGTGTACACCTGGTATTTTAATCCATCTCTTATGTCCACTTTCGACTGCTTCTGTCAAGATTACTTTGAGGGGAGGGTATGTGAGCAATGTCCTCTGCTTTCATTTAAACACGAGTGGGAGTAATGACGAGTTTATATGGATGTGAATTAATATTATGTCGGAGTCCGCTGCTTGTGTTGTAAGTAAACATGCTGCACATGCTGCATGTGTGTTTTGTACATGTATATGTTAGAGCTTTCTCAAAATTTTCAGCGCAATTGGTAAAATAAGATCGCGCAACCTTCACACGCTTGCAAAATGAAACTGCGGAGATCAGCCGCTTTAGTTTTAACAATGAAAGGCTAAAAATAACGCTGTACACCGTGTTTTCGCGTCAGAAAAGACGTATAACTTAAATTGTGTTCAGTACCTCAGATTAGATAAATGGGCAGAGAGAAGGCGGTCTCATGTGGCTGTTTGAACACATTCAACCACATGTGCGAACAAAAGCAATTAGATCGAAAGGGTTTTCGACTACTGAATGTGGTTGAAAGTGGACGAGCTCAAAACATTTTGAACACTGTTTATACCTGGCATTAACGTTGTCCACTTGTGATCGGATCGACAAAAACGCATTTTAATGCCAAGTGTAAACAGCCTCTAATATAAATCAGAATTTGCACCTTGTCTTATTATGGCAATTTTCCATTGCATAGTACCCCACGGTTTGGTTTAGGTCAGGTCAGGTCAGCTCACCTCACTTTGGCTTGGTTAGCTTTTCCATCGAGTTTAGTAACACTTTGAAGTGGGAGGGATTATAGGTGTGTCGTTATATTTGCGCTGCTTACTGATGTGACATAAAAGTGAGAGTGTCGTGGAATGCTATACAGTCCCATACATTCATTTATTTCTCAGTCCACAACAAAATTAAAATTAACCACCACAAATAGATATTTGCACATCGCGTTTATCACTACCTCTGTCTCACATGACAGTTTCTGAACAAACACTGTAGCGTCAGTCGAACCTCTCTGCTGAGCCTCATTTAAGCATATATGCGGACCTGCCCATTGCGAATGTGCCGCCACAAAATGCAAGTCTGGAAAAAACTGTTATGGTGTTCCTGATTCTCAACCTGTGGATGTTTACTTGAGACAGCATAAGCTAGCACGAAGGTGAAGCTGATCTTTTACATTATAGCGATGACGCCCGTAGTGACGATTCTCTCAGACCAATCAGTGATCTACAGTGTTTTTGCATCACGTTTTGTTATCAGCTCGGCTTGCTTGGAACCCCAACCGAGGTGGTACTACAAAAAGTATTGGGTACTATGTACTGTACCCAGTGGAAAAGCCCCCAAAAGTAAGCTGACCCGACCCAAACTATGACTTAATATTAGTTTGCGTCCATTTAAACTGTAATTTCTCCTGCTTGTGCTTAAATGACAGCAGAGGGACTCGCCCCCAGGCTCCACAGACCACCCCCTCGAAGTAATCAGGACAGAAGTGGTCGAAAGGGCACAAAAGAGACGGATTTAAATTCCAGGTGTAAACGTGATGCGTCTCTTTTGTCTACTTGTGATCCGATCAACGAAAACCCATCTTAATACCGGTTGTAAACAACCCCTTAATACCAGGTGTAAACAGCTTCTTAGAGGTATTAAATGTAGTTAAACAAAATTTTATTTGCACCATGAAAAAAGAAAGACGAGCGAGACTTTTAGACTTCTCAGCTATAAATAGAGCTATGGAGGTAAACATGACAGAGACTCTGCGTCTCTTATCTTTTTTCTCTCGAGGGGTGTTACAATTTGGGAGATCAACGGTGTGTTTGTCAGTGGTGAAGTGCGAGCTCCAAACCTAAGTTCACAAGTCTCTGTAAAGCTGATAGGGGGTGGGGGAAGAATGGAAAATAAGGAAAAGGTCTTGAAGTCCACAACCCTGACATTCCTGAAGTTTATCCATCTATGAGGGAAGATGGAGACAGCGCTTCATTTCCTGCAACCCTGGCAGGGTGTGTGTGGGAGAACACTGTCCTGATGGAGTTTGCTGTGCAGATGGGAGATCAGTGTTGGTCCAAAGGGGACAGTGGGGAAATAAATGAACAGTTCAAGGGCAAAAGGCGATATGCGCCACAACCGTCAAAGTTTTGATAATGAATGTGTTGCGACTTCTCTCGCAAGGTTATCAAATACTTTCACGTCAAATCCACTTAATCAGGCCATTCACAAATACTGTTTTTAGGCAGAATTTAATAGAGTCTGATAAAAAATGCTAATTAAAAATAAATCATACCAGAAGCACTATTACCATCATATTTGACTCTTCAAATATGATGGTAATAGCATTTTTATGAATACCATGGTAATCAATGATTACCATATTCATGCCTCAGGGTATTTATACAGTAAACAGTTCACTATTTAAGTACTACAATGGCGGCACTGCTATCGGAATGGTATTTATACAAATTGTTGGTTTGAGCAAAGCACCAATTCTGCTTAACTAAATGTGTAAATAAACTTCAAAACTTGGCCTTGTTAAACTGAAATACCATTGAGCAACTTATAAAACTGCTTTATTGAAGGATCAAAGTAATTCTGGGTTTAGCGCACTTAAACCGAGAAACTAAACGGCCCATCAATCCTCCAACTGGCGCAAACAGCATTCTCCAATTATAGGCAGGTGTAGGCAAAATACCAACAACAAGGAATTCTGTCAAGTGTTTTTCATTATGATGCTACACATGGGTTACATTGCAATCCTTGGACTGTGCACCGGCTACCCTGGCAGTCATGGTGGTGTAAATTTCCAATGTGCCAACCACCACCTCAACCCACATCGGCCACAAATGGCTGCGTCAGGCTTTGCTGTGCTCATTCTCCTTTAACACTGCTAACACCTTGGCATGATACCCAGTCAGACACACGCAAACAGATTTGGCGCCTGCATTTATATTAACACTCATGCGATCCACTTCATTCTACGATTTGAACTGAGAAAGACTAAATAATAGTGTGGAACTTATAGAATGATCTTTTGACATAAATGCAATATATATAATAAACTGTTATGTGTTTTATACCATAGATTGAGCAGTTTTTTTCTACATACACCACGTGTCCCCTTACATGGAAATCGCCATTTTATGCCGCCATGTTTCTAACAGTAGCCCTAAACAGACAAACTGCTCTACAAAGCGTATTTGTATTTTGTCATAGACAACAACATGTTTGTCCTGTGGCGACTACCATAGCTTCCCTATGCATATTGGTAAACGGTGGACGGAGCCGTTGGGTGCAATTCACAATCTCACTGCTAGATGTCCCTAAAATCTACACATTGCACCTTTAAGCAAGTGAGAAACTAAAAAATGCAAAGTGGAAAAGAAAAATATTGGGGAACAATGAGTAAAAGTTTTGTGCCTTGACAGAAAGACAAATCTCTCTTTTCCACATAAAAATACCTAATTCAGATCAAACGTTCCTGGTCTGCTTGAGTTTATGGGAACAGAGCAATCCAACTGTGTCTGCAAACTTGTTAAAATCAACATTTCAGGACCATCCATCTTAAGCAAACAGGCCTCTCCTTATAAACCAGCAAACTGTTTTATATTCTTACAATAGCTATGAATACATTAAATTAATCACAATAACCAGGACAGATGAATTTGAAGGATCATACACCAATTCATCCAATTGAGGTGGATCATCTGTTTCTGAATATATTTTATTTTCTAAGACAGATTACATTCTTCCTAACCCTATGTAGTTATCTCTTGTTCCTGGGAAATATCGTTTAACCAAACCTAGCTTCTTTCTCTGGCAGTGACCCAGAGTCTCTCCTCATATAGGGATGACAGGGCCAGCAGACAGAGGAGCAGTAGCTCAGAAGAAAGGCTTTGTAGGGCTGTCACTGAAGAATGTTGAATCTTTCACAGAAAGACTGCCCAAGCCTTGACCAACACTAACTACAATTACTGTACAAATGTGCTCTGTGTATCGCAAGACTTCAAGTGCTCAAAAACAAAACAGCCCATGGGGAACATTAAAGGTCCCATACATGGATATAGGCTTCTGTACTGCATCACTAAGGTGGAAAAAATATTTTTTTGACATTTGTAGTCACAAAAACAACTACTAGTTGTAGTAGTACAAGTTTGGGGAAAATAATTTTTAAAAAGGTGAACTGGGGGCTCACAAGGAATGTAAATAGTTGTTGGTAATTATAGTCATGAGAAAATATAGCTATGTTAACATTTCTGACTATATATTTTACCGTGAAGACTGAATCAGAGAGGAGGAAGTTCAGGAAAATACTGCATGGCAAGGCCAATATGTCATTTCTGTAAAACGTATTAAAAAAATAATGGTATTGTAAAAGTAAACCCAAAAATATCTAGGGTTTTTTCCCAGACAGAGATTAGCTTAAGCCAGGACTAGGCCTTTAATTTAGGAAATATAACTAGTTTTAACAAACATGCCTTAATAAAAACATTACTGAAATTTTTACTCAAATTTCACCATTAAGTTTAACTTACGTTTAATGAAGACCGCAGATTGGCTAATATGAGCGTCAGTAGTAATAGCATCCTGCTAATGCATTTATTAATACCAATATATATTAGCCTTCTATATTAAGGTCACTTTTGTAATGTCGCAATTAATCAGTGCTTTACGTGTTTGCTAGATTTTCTATTGTAATCTTAATCACTTTACCTGTAATTGTTAGTGCTATACTATTTCAACAGCATTTGGGCATGAATCTATGCAGCAAAAAAATAAAAAAATAAAATAGAAGACCAAATTTTAAATGCTGGCCATAGGATGTGTAAAGCCCGGTGGTGGTGTTTTAATAATTAGTATTTTAATAAAATAAATCTATTAACATATATATTGTAGTTGTGGTGCTTTTAATTTTTAGGATGGATGCGCCTAAATTTTTGCTGGTGCTCCTAACTCTTTAAAGTTGGGAGGACCAGTGCTACCAAATAAAAGAGTTAATTTTGAACCCTGTCAATTATATTGATTAAGGTGTTTATATGAAGGCTTTTCAATACAACTAAGCCATCAATACAAACTGATTATTTGGTTGCATGTAAACGTAGCTAGTGATTTCACTTTAATTTCATTCAATTTTAAAGATGTCAAGATGTTATATTTTCACATAATGATCTGCACATATGTAGGATGATTTCTTTAAGTTAGAAAACAGTAAATCACAAAAAATTACTTTAGCTGGGTTTTTCACAGACTGGGTCACGTTTAGAAACTTTATTTTACTGCAACCACATATATAGCCAAAGTAACCACATTCCAGTGTTAAGGGAGAATCATTCCAGTCTGGGATCAGCGCTTATCTCTTGTTAGTTCCTGGTCTATTCTCGGATCAGTAAGACAGAGCAGAATCCTACTGCTTGCTTCAGTCCACAGGACAAAGGCTCTGTTGGCTGCCTGCCGGATGTGAATTCAGGGTGCGTGGTGAACACGCTCAGATGGACACAGGGGCTTGGTTACAGACAGGCATCAGTGAGCTGGACAGAGACGAATGGGGGAAGAGGGTCCTCTGATATCCACAAGCCTGCCAAACTCTGTTAGACTGAAGGTTTGATGCTGCAAACCCTCAGGTATAAGCCTCAGCTGCTGTTGGGTGTATAAAGTATATAAAAAACTACCGCTCAAAATATGATAACTGGTACAAGATAATTAAGGGAAAGTGGGAAATAGTATACCAAAATCTGGGGTAAAATATTGTCAAACAATATTCAAAAATCATTCAAAGTGAAGGCTGTAAAAACTAAAAAAAATTAATAATAATAATAATAATATGGTGTCAAACTATACTTCCACAGTGGGATAGCAAGGTTTCCCCAAAATCATTTTGCCACTCACAAAACAACAGGTCCTAAACAAATACTATACATAACTAAATAATAAAATTAGTGAAATTATTTTAGAAATTCATTTCCAAACTACACAGAAATAATGGTTCTAAAATATTTTGTATTTATATCAGCCAAACCTGTTTGTTAAAAAAAAATGTAAGAGGAGGGTAAGCATATACATTTACTAGACCGGTAAGATGAAACTGGAAGTAGTGTGAAACATTTTACGAAACCATCAATTACAGGCAATTATTTCCATTATAGTACAGTTTCAGTCAGATTTTTATGCACACGTTCGTGGGAAACAGGTGGAAAAATACACCCATACTAGCTTTGTCTTCTCTTTAAATTCTAGCAAGCAAAATATATATATAAGGCAAGCAAGCATGTATTTTTATCAGTAGTTATCAGTAATAGTAGGAAATCATCGGTTACTGTCAGATTATACATCGTGACGCGATTGCAGGTCTAGAGAGTTTAGCTCCTCAAAACACCTGGGACTAATGGATCACTTTACCTTACACAAACATGCATTTGTGCACGCTGGTAAGCTCACACTGAAGAAAAACATAGGACACGTAGTGAAGACAGTAAACACCTCAGGCAACCGAAGATATATTTGCTGTCAAATCACTGTTTACATTCCTTTGCAGCTGCTCTCGAAATTATGACATTTCCACTGAGAATGCTGCCAGGTTAATTCAAATTTGAAAAAATAACACAACTTTGCCTTTTTTCTTGGATCCCGGTAATACAGGAATACGGCACTTAGGTTTGGCACTCTCCGTAATGCTTTGTGAAGACAATGCAAACAAACAAACTCACTTAATCCTCCGTGAGCAACCAAAACTTAGATCCTAAGAATATGATTAACCCTGAAGAACCCAAGGACTCTTTCATTAACATTGGCCAAATTTGACCCGTGGGTTCTCCAGGGTTAAAATAACTTGGCAAATCCTTATTCAAAAGTAGGGTTTATTCTGGTTATGTTAAATTAAATTTACCCACTAAAACAAACAAATCAAAAAGTAACAGAAATAAACTTGAATCTAACAGCAGATAACTCCAGATACACCATCATGGTAAAAACTACACATAAAAAATTACAATACAAAGGGATTTGATCCTAAAAAGATAAAAAAGATGACAGGTAATCTGCAATATGTTGTTTACACATGCATACTGTACATCAGGGCTCCAGACTGCACATAAAATTTATATTTATGATGCAACATATTAACTTATGTATTATATTATTTTATATTTTTGGCCAATGCCGGCCATCTAAATTTGCACATTATGATTGTAATATGACAGGGCTAGTCAACTGGCGGCCCGCGGGCCAAATGCGGCCCGCCAATCATCTTTATCCGGCCCGCCGGTCACCTTTGGCCGTTTTTCAATCGGAAGGCTGCAGCCTCCGGAGGTCGCATATGCAGACTTCATTCGTCATCAAGTTTAAGTTAACTGAGCATTACATTCACAAATCATAAGCATATTACAACAATTTACGATTAACTAAGAATAATAGTCAACTTTATAATTGTTAAATTCTGAAATTAGACTTAATGACGTATGCAAAATGCGACCTCCGGAGGCTGCAGCCTTATTGAGAAACGACCATAGTCTGATTTAAATTCAGCGTGGTTACTTTTACCTTACCACTGTAGAAGACAACACAGAAAGGGGCTGTGTGGGGTGCCAACCATCTGCGGGTGCGTAATAATCTGATCCAATTCGAGCTTTGGATGCATTCAAGAAAATAACGTTATGCGACTACACGCATGTGACGCGACAACCGGAAGTGATGTATTTCAGTGTGTTCCAATCAAAACTGTGTGCAAAGTTAAAATTATTAATTATTTTTTGTTTTACTTTATCAGTAACACTTAAATACTTTAATTACTGGTAAGTAAATTATTAACTATACATATATTCGTAGATTAAAGGTTCTCTCCCATGACAGATTTACGATTAAACTACACTTTCGTTACGACTGCCACTAGGGGGCGAACTTCCGACATTTATATCTGTATGTAATGTACAATGGAAAGGCTGTTTAACCTATGTATCTATAAAATATTAAAAAAGAAAACATGTAGTGCAATTTTAGTCATTAGGAAAAGACTGGCTATATGTTGTGAATACTTGACATGTAACAATTAATGAAAGTAAACAGTTATAAACAAAATATGTTTTAAACATCTTTTAAACTTTTACTATTAACATTTGGCTCTTACATGTTAAACTGCAATTGTTTTTAAATATTAATAAAGAAAATATGAGTTTTCAGTAATTAAAAGGCTTTTAATTACAATTTTTTTTAAATGCATGTTTTTAATATGTTTTTTTCAAATATACTACAACAAAAGTAACAAAAATGACAACAACACACACACATATATGGTAAAAGTAAAAAATATATCAAAAGTAAAAATAGGGGTAAAAGTTTGGCCCGCGTCATACTTACAATTTTAAAATCTGGCCCCCGAAGAAAAGTAGTTGAAGACCCCTGTTATATGACTTATGTGCGTGTTTTGTTGTAGCCTACCACATCATTGTTTTGTTAAAGCAACACTAAAGACTTATTGCTCTTTGCTCCCCCTACAGGTTAGAAGCGTAATTGTTCATTACCACTGTCGTAAATACAGCAGCATAACTGGCTCTGATTGGATTGTAGGTCTGCCTTAAAGCTGCATTAAAATATGTTATTACCCCAACCAAGAACCGCCGATACATCCCTCCACCATCCGTGCGCGTGCACGCAAGCGCCGGAGCGCGCCGCGACGCCTCGACAGCACCCAGCCCAGCCCCATTCATTCAATGGCACCACCCAGAGACAAAGCTAGAAGTGACCAAACACATCAACGTTCCTCCCACTCAAGACGAGTAGCCATACGAGCAAGTTTGGTGGTACAAAACAAAACGCAGCCCCCCTCCAAGTGGATTTAAAAGAGGAACCACACTCTATGGCGCAATAGCACCCCTGGGAGCACTTCGACTCGGCGCAGTAACACCCTCCCTCTCCCATTATGAGAGTGAGAAGGGGAGCGGACTTTTCAGGCGAGTCAAAGTATTCCCAAAAGTGCTATTACGCCATAAAATATAGTTCCTCTTTTAAATCCTCTTAGAAAAGTGCTACGTTTGATTTTGTACCACCAAACTTGCTCGTATAACTACTTAGTTGTGTTAAAATGCAAGATAATGTGACAGATCAAAAAGTAAAACACGACGCAATGACGTCACATATATGCTAATCGGCGTGTCAAGTCATTACGCCACAGTCTCTCAAAATCCTGTGGAAAACACTGCAAGAAATGCAATGAATTTGAGCTCTGTGTATAGAAAATGTAAAGAAAAATCACAATATTAATTGTCATTATATGAAAGAATAACATTCAGAAACTGTTATCTTAAGAATTTAATTCATTTAAGTTAATAATCACCAAACTATCAGTATTTGCTGATATTAATCGGAATAATTGGCGGAAATGTTTTTTATTGGTGTATCTCTTATCAAACAACAATCATTTTTGTTAAGCGCCAGCGCTAATGGCACATCCTGCAAATAAACAAACATCTCCAGCTGTGCCAGCGTGTGAGAAAGAGAGACTGATAGAGACCATCATCTGTTATGGAAAGTGCAGAATAATATTTTAAAACTTGCTGGATTCAAGAGTTTTAATGATTGAGGTATGAACATGAGACACAGAAAATGTGTTGGTGACATATATTTCTAAATGGGCAGAGAAATAGCGGGAAAATGGATTTTGTGCCTGGAACAAATAATTAAAAAAGAGACGGTGAGAAAAGACAGCAATAGTCAAAAGTATAAAAATCCTTATGATAATGTAGAATATTTGTAAAGAGTGCTCTACAAAAACACAGCATTAGTTAAGGGCGATTTATAGTCGTGCGTAGGTCCTACGGCGTAGCAGCGACGGTGTAGGTTCCGCGTCGATTTCGTTTATACTTGTGCGTCGCCGTCCGCGTCGACGTGCAAACACACGCGAAACCGCTGGTTGGCAGTAATCACGCGTGTAACCACAGTAGCAGCAGAAGTCGTTACAAAAGAAGAAGCTAAGCAAGTAAACCCACAAACGAAGAAGAAATAGCAACTTGTTGTGTATAATTTGAGAAGACCAGCAATGATGGAAGTAAATAAACAGCGACTTATGTTTCAGTTTGAGTTAAATCACTCCTCAACTTGGCTCATCTTTGTTTTCACCGTCTCAAACGGAAATACCTATGACGCAGTTTTTTACCTGACGGGAGGGGTTCTGGTGGACCAATCACAGCGCTTACGGTCCGCGTAGAGCCGACACGCTGTTAGAAATTTTGTGAGGTGTGCGTCAGGCTACGCAGAGCTACGCACAGGCTACGGATAGCCTACGCCGTAGCTACGCCGTAGGACCTACACACGACTATAAATCGCCCTTTAGTCTTTATAACCTGCACTGAATTACTTCAAAATTGTATTGCTAATAGGGCTGCACGATTCAAGCTAAAATGTGAATCGCAATTTTTCTCCATGGGAATTGAGATCCCGATTCTCTTTTTTTTTTACAAAAACATTTATTATGCACTTAACTTAGAAAAATGTGCTACAGGACTTTCAGTTATAATAACGTCTCTTAAAAGTCTCTTTTTCTTATTTTAGACGCCTTAAAATTTAGAGTAATTTATAATTTGTTAGCATTTAAATTACACCTGTGCTTTTTGTACACTCTTAGAACGAATGTGTTAAAAACAACACATTAGTGTTGATTCTGGGACAACACACTAACTGCGTCGTCCTGAAATCCACCCATCTCTGTGTTATTATTGAAACAACACATTTTGTGTTACTTTTAACACAACACGTGTTATACTTGAACACAAAATCAACACAAAATGACACATCATGTGTTATAATTACACATAATGTGTTAAAAACTTACTGCACAATGATGTGTAAAAAATTAGCACATCCTTTCTAAGAGTGTACTATACTTTAAAAACACTAACGTTAAACCTTTAAAAGACTAAACGATCAACATTTTAACGCATCAGAGAGAAACGCAGACATGAAACAATGTTCCCCTCATGCTAAAAACCCTTTCTAATGGGGAACTTGTGGCGGTGACACAGAGGCCGTTTCTCAATCTGAAGGCTGCAGCCTCTCTGGAGGTCGCATTTCTAAAATGCGCATCATAAAGACTGTCTAATTTCAGAATATTAACAATTAACGTTATAAAGATTACTAATATTTTTAGTTAATAATAAATTGTTGAAGTATGTTTATGACTTGCGAATGTAATGCTCCGTTAACTCAAATGAACCAGGCTTGATGACGTATACAGCCTGCATATGCGACCTCCGGAGGTTGCAGCCTTCCGATTTAGAAACGTCCGGAGGTAAATAATTTCCTTGCCTTCCTTTGGGACCAATGTTGTTGCATCTTCACTTTCTCTGTCGCCACCAAGAAAATTGCCGCTCTGACTGTGTTTAGGTCTGCCGCCTTGTTATACGTCACGCGAGTGACAGCGGAACGCCGCAAATGAGAAAGAAACGATCGGGTCTGATTGGTGAATGAATAGGGTTTGGTTTTACCCTGTATGAGTGTGTGTTAGCAAGTTTGACTGATATTCTTGGATTGTAATGGAAATACGTGAACACGTGAACGCAGAATCTGAATACAGGAAAAATACTGTATATGCAAGTGAATCGCCGCCATTTAAAATGAAGATCGCAAATATGTATGAATCGAGATCGTGATTCTTTTTCGATTAATCGTGCAGCCCTAATTGCTAGACTTGTAGATACGCAATTCTATCATATCTATAATATAACAATCAACAAATAAGTGCCAATGTTTCAATCATATTGCAAAAGTCACTATTAAGTAGGACCCTATGATTTCCGCAACGCAGAAAACAAAGACGAAATTACGAAATTCAAGCATAAAAATAGAATTTACTGAACAACGCGGAATGTCACGGAATTTAGCAAATTTTGGATTTAGTAATTTTGAAAACCCATTATAACGTATTAATCGCCAAATAAAATGACAGAAATGCACAGAAACATTTTGCTTTTGTCTAATGTTGGATGTAAAGAATGGTATGTCTGTTTCTCGTCATACATTGCAAACATTGTGTTGCCAGAGCGCAAGCAGGTTCAAAGACAGCAGACTCTTGACATCTATTTACCAACGTGTAAAGCTGGTTAATGTTATGAGGGCTCATGAAGCGCAAACAGGAGCTTTGGTACCGGCAGTCAACACGCACATGATCACTTAACTAAGTTTGCTTTCTTGTTTAAGTGAACATAAACAGCTGGATGTTTATCAGTATAGTCTTGGGTCTTAAAGTGACAGGAGCCTGCTGCTTTCTGTGGCAGAAACGTTCAGAATTATTACACTGAACAACTTTTGCAGCTGCACATTTAATTCATACAATGAGGACTGAAGCATCATTTGTATGTATGAAAGACAGACAATTTCATAACTAATATATTACATTTAATAAGATACCTGAAAAGTAAACAAGATGAGTATAGTCTTATAATTAAAAGAAAAAATAATTTGGTTGCTTGTCAGTAGCATTGTTGTACTGATAGCTAAAATACATCGGTCTATATTTGATTTTAAACAAAACATTCAATAAATTGTTGTTAAATTCAAATTTGTTTGTTTTTTGTTAATAAGATATGCTTTTTGATTACTGAAATTTTATTTAACCATTAAAACCGGAATCCAGAAAAATAAAAACACGGAATTGAAGAATAAGTAAAAGGGAAAAAAAATCTGATTTCCTAGGGCCATAATTAAGCTAGAAGTATATGCGCATACTTACATATATACATGTAAAAACAGACAATACCCAGGGCTTTAGTTGGCTATTTATTTTTTGAGATCAAGAACATGATTGTCATCTGATTAGATTGAAATAAATCATTAAAAATAAACTATTTTTGACCATTTTTCAAACGGTAAGTTCTTTTCTATACCAGACATAAAATGTATTTACTTGCATTCTAATTCAGTTACAAACTAATACTATAGTAGAGAATCAGGCTGTAATGTAAACTCCGTTATTAAAAAAACAAATCAGGCAAAACATATCAAACCTCTACCTGCTAAGTTAAAGTCTAATACACAACAGTAAGCTACATAACTGCACAGCAAGTGTAAAACCTCTGAATGACATACACATCAAGCATTTCAATTGGTTGAACGTGCACATTATTATGAGTGTCCCCAGCCACCTGCATTCCCACAGTGCACTGCTGCAAGCTGTTCATTACACAGACAGGCTTCCTTTCAACAGACACCAGAGGCCCAAAGCGCTGTCCCCATGATTTTTATTAAAAAGACCCTGGCACCGAACCAGTTCACACACAAGCACAAACACTAGCGCGAGTGCCAAGCAGACCGCTGCCGGCACTTTTTGAAAAGTGCACAGACATACATTGAGCACAAACATATTCTCTTTCACGCCCACAAATCTCCACGCTTCTTCCCCTACTCCTCTCTCTCAGATGCTCAAGCACCTTATAAATCAAACAGTAAATTTTTCCGAACTGCTAAAGCAATTACAAGACAGGGCAAGTTAATATGAGACCACCACACTGCTCAACATCTCTATTGAGTCCCCTGGGAACATGAATAAATAGTCGTATGAATTACTTTAAAAATAACCGTAAATAAAATAACCGTAAATAGTCTTTGCACACCCACACATTAACAAAGCCCACATTGTAAACATTGGGCAGCAACTGCGCCATCATCGCCAATAAAAATTCTTTTTGATGTCCTGTCATGTTTACATATCAGAAAAGGGAAATGTGCTCTCGCACCTGAGTTCATCTGCCGTGCTAACGCAGGTGTTGCGTTACCAGTCGGTCTGTGCAGATAAAATAACGTCCTTGGCGAACAGCAGCCCGTCTCGAAATGCGACTCATAGCAAAACACAGCTGCTGTTTGTTGCTCCAGTAGCTTTTCTTTTCCCCCCTGTCACACATTCAAAGCGGGAAGGCTCTCTTTTTGTTGGCCAATTAGTGGCCTCTGAGTCAAGGTTCTTTTTATCTTTCAAAGTACAAGCTGAGAGAGAGAGATTGTGTCAAGAGTTCAGACATTATCTGAGGTCATTTCCCGTTTCATCTTGGGTGGTGAGAGGGAGCCAATCTTTAATATTTTGACGATCTGAGTAAATTATATCGTTTTTAATTAAATACCATATGTTATATGGTAATCATTTATTACCATGGTATATCAAAATGCAATAGTACTGCAAATCTGAACATTACCATTTACATAGTACAGGCTAATAAATTTGCCGTAGTTGCATACAGTCCCTCCGGTGTTGACAACAGGGTTCCCACACTTTAGTTAACTTCAAATTCAAGGACCTTTCAAGGACTTTCCAGGTCCAATATACCCTCAAATTCAAGGACTAAATGTGGGGACACATTTCAAGTGAGAGCAAGGTTATATCGTGTTACCTTTTAAGATACATTGTTACAGTTCCCTTTCGAGGGAACTCGCGCTGCGTCACTGCGGTGCCACTTTGGGGACGCCTCCAAGGTTAAGTGCGTCTGAATGTGTATATCAAATTTAACCAATGTTGAGGCTTAACGACAAAGATAGGGTGACGCGGGAGTCAGGAAGTATATTGCTATCTGAAATATTGCTAAAGACGGTGTTACAGGGACGCAAGAAGTATGGCAAGGGAGACGCAGCGTCTCTTTCCCTTCTCAGGGAATAACAGTTACATATGTAACCGAGACGTTTTCATGTGTCAAACACAACTATGCAAAAAAGCATTTTGCATCAACATTTACATACAGAATACATAAGCATTTAAAGCGAACAGTTTAGCACGTGTGCATGAAAAAAGTATAGAATTTTATGATATTATCCTACACTATACAGGAAATAATATGGATTTTTTCCAGAAAACTTCTTGCATAAAATAGATTTAAGCACTTTCAATGACCTGTATCTATGTATGTACACTTTTAAAAACTTCCCAGGGGCTTGAATTTTTCACCCCCGATTCACAAACTTTCAAGAACCTGTGGGAACCCTGGCACACCCTGTGCCCCAAAAAGCAAAAAAGACTTTCTACCCACCCTATCACAAAGGTTATCAGATAAAGGCACTTGGATGGGATGCAAACTACTGTGCTCTGCATTTACAGACCCTCTTTAATCTTTAAATCAGGGAGTGATCTGCTAATCACAGAGGCTTCTCTTTATCCTGTCTTCCTTCATCTTATCATTCATCTACTATCTGTGCTCTTTTCTCTGTGACGGCGAAAGACTGTTCTGCAAAACTTTTTCCCATATGCAGCAGTTTTCCATGTATATGTTGAAGTTACTTCCATGGAAAACAGTCCCTGGAACTAATAAAACAAGGCCTGGTTATGTTCTCTATTTTAGAAACGCAGTAGAGTTGAATGAGCTCAGACCAGACAGTCTGCTATACTGCTATACGTGAGCACTGCGGATCATGAGTCTTTTATTTGTTCACAGTAAAAGACAGTGTCCTCAGCTCCTGCTCCTTCTCCTTCCTCTCCTGGCATGCTGAAAAATTCCTGTTCAATGTCAAGTAATATAGCTCATTTCTTTGTAAATGCATGCAGCTCTGGTAACTGAGGCCGTTTGGGAATATAACAATATATGTGCATGTAGGGCTGGGCGATATGGTCAAAACAATCAAGAAAATGTTTTCCATATCAGTCGATATCTATAATTATCATGATAAATAACAAATCTTTATTCTTGTCAAATTTAAAGGCAGATTTTTTCTCCTAAATGAAAACTATAAAAACCAGACAGTTAATAATGGTTTTAAACTACTTCTTATTCAGAACATGACAAATACATACTAAAATCTTGTTTTAATGTTCAGGCATCTGTATTAAATGTAAATATATTTTTTATGAAATCAACACATTTCTGACACAGAAGCAGCAGGCTACTGTCACTGTAAGACCCAATACAGACTGCTTTAAGTTTCAATATACTGAGTAACATCCAGCTGTTCATGTTCACTTAAACAAAAAAAATACTTAGTTATGTGTGTTATACATATACGAGCTATGCTGATAAATCGATGTCAAGAGCGTCACGTCGCTGTGGGAGCGCACACTCATACAGTATATTCACTGCAGTGGTGGATCCGTTGATTTTCCTCAGTTTCCAGAATTTGTGAATGTCCTGTAAATATACTTTTAAAGCTGTGCGGATGCGCAAGGCGACGCTGAAAGAAAGTACAGTATACTGTATCTATTTTGTCTGCTGTGTTTTGTGCTTTGATGAACCCTGTTTGTGCGTCCAACATTACACAAATGGAAAATGTTTCCGCGCATTCGGATTCCGTCCGCGTTATCCGCATTGCGGAAATTTATATCGGTAAAATTGCCGTTATCGAATTATCGCCCAGGCCCAGCACTATGTGCATGTAACAATCTATAGTGCAAATAAAGCTATTCCAGGGATACATAAACAGCCAACATGATCTAACAGGTGGCTACTGTGTATGAATTTATGAAAAAAGTATGAAAATGTATGAATAAAAGGTATGATCACTATGGCCGGGCAATATCGCATGGGATTATCATGCGCATCTCCTCGGTAAAGCCGGTTCTGTGCTTAGTAGTAAATCGCTATCACCTGCTTTCAAAAAGAGCTGCATTTACCACACAAACGTAGTTCAGTGACAATCTAGGCAATATCACATTCATTATCCCAGGCAATTTGTCCATGGTTATGCGATATTGCTTAGCTTGTCATTGAACCCTAATGCGAAGCAATTCGCACTAAAACATTCAAATAAGGTCCTACAAATTCATACAAATTATGCATCTTGTATAATAGTTATGACTTCCATAAGTTTGTGCAAAAACCGCAAAATTCAAATTTTAAAAGCTTTATTAAAAAAATATCAAAGCTTTATTTAAAGAATCTGTGAGCTACATTTAGGGTTGTGCCGATAAACGATACTATCGTCAATCAAAGATAGACATACAGATAGCAATGGCCTTCATGACGATAGATAGATAGCTTGTTTGTCCATTTATGTTTTTGTTTATGTCCAATTATTATCAGGGCTCCAGACTGCCACCAAATGGTGGCATTTTGCCACCAAAATTTGAGAGTGTGCCACTGAATTTTGCATCCAGTCCCACATGTGCGACCAGTAAATTTGACCTTTTTTTTGTGATGTGAAACTGAATTTGAAACAGCACATTGTACTTTCTGCATCTATCATCACAGTATTTATTAGTAATACAGTTGAAATTTATAGAAATGTGATTATTTGGTTAGCATGTTGATTTACGGTGTGTGCCGCTAAATTTTTCAGTCTTTTCAGTTGGGGGCCTATGATAAAAAAAGTTAGTCTGGAGCCCTGATTATTATGATATTATTATTATCATTATGGTTTCACATTAACATTCTTGCATAACCTGCACTTGCGACACCAACTTGCATTGCGTGCTTTTCCTAGCGTAAAAGAACTTGTGGGCTTTTCCTTGCGCGAGCGTTTAATTCAGTGGCTTGTCATAGATGAAGGAGTAAAAAGTAATCAAATAAATAAGAAAAACATTGCCCCACCCCACGATACAGACTGACGATTTGCGATCTTACTGATAATCTAATTATGGAGAAAGTCGCTCAACACTAGCGGCAACACAACAATTCTTAAGGTTCCAATTAAAAGACCCCTAAATGGCAAAACGGAATCCGAATTTATAGGCCTGATATCTGGTTGGAAATGGTAAGAATGTGTTGAGAAAATTATGTAAATAAATACATTTTTTTTTTTTGGGTCATTATGCTTTTAAACTGATTAAATATTGCATTGCGTGATCATAAGCCTGATCCTTAAATGGCATTGGGCTCTTCAATCCAATAAGTTTCTGTTGCTCATTGTACACATTTAACACAAACAAATCCCACGTCCATGAGAGAGGGTCGTCAGTTTAAAAAAAAAGTGGAAAAACAGTCTGGTCCAAACGTAGTCAACTCTCACCATGAATGTGGGGCCTGGCTATGTGAGGAAAGAGGGGGAGGGCCATTGCAATCCTAAAAACCAAAGGCGAGGACGGAACAAGCTTCAAGCCACACCACACAGTCTTCCAGCAAACACCAACACAGACACACTTTTAAAGAGCGCTGTGGGGCCTCTAGACTCTCATTCCCATCCCCCTTGGGATAGGGTAGGGTGTGTGAAGACCTCCCCATTGAAGACCCTGTGATAAGGCCCTGTGTCCCATCCCAGGTTGACCCTGCAGGAACGTAGTGAATGAACCTTTTGAGTGCGGCACAAAGGCAAGATCCCATGAAGCTTCTTTTCTTTCCAACGTGTGTGAGAGCAAGAGCCCAAACTGATTAAATAAGGCCGGTTAATTACAGCTCCTGGTTAATAAAAGGCACTACAGAAAGCAGGCTCTTCTCCAAGTGAAAAGGGTGGGGGAATTGCCTCTGGGAGATTGTGAATGAAAGACCTCCTCTCAAAAGCTTCTGCGCGGCAGACTTTCTAACTAGGTCGTTCAATAACAAGCGCATCGCAGCCGTGCAATGAGAAGCCCGCTCGGCGAAGTTTCACGTGAATTAAAAAATACGGCACAATGGCTTCGCTGTGGTTTACTTTACCATGGTGATACACAGCGAGAGGACCATCGGGGTGGCATTTTCTTCGCAGAAAGCCCAACCAAAGCGTACAAATGTTTTGCTGCATTAGACGGCAAAGAACATTCCCTTTGGATTGTTAAACCGAGCCTGGTATCCCAACAGGAAGGGGGCATACTTAAAATCCAGTGAGGGGACAAAAGAACAGTGACAATGAAATAAAACAAAGCAGAAAATATATGAGAAACTAGGTGTAGAGAGATACCCAAAAAGGACTCTTCTGCTCTCGTAGTCACTTATTAAAATCAAAGGACTGGACAGGGAACAGGAATTGCTTTCGGCATAAAACTCATGGACTGTGAGGTAATTGTTGCTAGCGGAACAATGCTGTTGTGCCAACCGCTTAAGACTTTAAGAAACTGGCATTATAAGATTATACATTTTTTTTGTGGGTTCAAAGACATAGTGTAATATTGGGCCAAAACACATACACGCCACATGTGTTTCGTGTTTGGTGAACTTAATTCTAGGCATTCAACAGCTTTCCTGCAAAATCCTCTATTGTTTGATGTAAAACGTCTGAATTAACTTGTAAATATTATGACCTTAACTTCATTCAGTACTAATGCAACAGGGTTAAGTGTCATGCAGCTCCATGGGACGTTTTGCAATTAATATTGTGGACTTCCACATGACATGGGGGCAAGGCAACCTATACAAATAGCCTATAGTTATCTAACTGCAGTTATCATTTAAAAACATTGTATTTCCATTAGTCTTTCAACAGAGATTACGGAAAATACACGGAAAATACACTGAAAATGCGTTCATTCACACTGTCAACGATTTTCTTGAATCTGTGCGTGCATTCACACACAACCCGTAAAAATCCCATAAAGACACATGACGCATTTTCCAGCGAATTATTTAACTAATTATCCGTGATTTTTCTCTCGAGAAACCATGCATGTGCATTTAGTTTATGACAATATAATCTAATCTCTGCTTCTGTCAAGTTTGCCAACATTTCTCGAAGTGAATGTTCATTTGCGCTTAAATCCCTATGTCAAAGAGAAGAACCATAATTTGCTTACTTGATTACATAAAATGCTTTCCGTGTATGTTGCGGCAATGTTAATTGGCAAAAGTCTCTCTGCCAATTTTACAGAAATTTTACAGAGGCCAAAGTGCTGTGTGAATGGGGTAGTGCTTCACAATTAATCGCATCGCAATCGCGATGTCAGCCTGTGCGATTATATGACAGCAAAATGTTGCAATTATATTAAATAAATAAATGTGTGGACTTGTTAACACAAACTTTCTGATAACAGTTTGATGATTTTCCTTGCTGTTTAAAAAAAGAAAGAAAAACGAATAAAAAAGGCAGTGCACGTGTGGCATGCATGTGTGTGGTGTGCGTCGTTACTTATACCAGAGCGAAGATGGATGCAGAGGAGGTTGACAGTGATCTGGTAGCTAAAAAAAAACTATGTCTGTTGTATGGCGGTATTTTGGATTTAGGATTACTGACACTGAGCAGTTGCTACATCACGTGGCAATACGAAAAATTTCTAGTTTTACAAATACACATTTTAGCTAAACTGTGTGTGGATTTTCCATAAAACCCATCAAGTTTAAACATGATACCATTTAGTATAACCGCAATCGCACATCGCAATATTAGCATCAAAAACGCAATGGGAAAAATTACCCAAATCGTGCAGCCCTAGAATGGGGTTTATCTGATACCATCAGCGTGCCTTAAAACCACCACAGAAACTTTTATAAAGACGTATAATTTGAGTTCAGCACTTTCTTGCAAGTGCTAAGCTCGAGTTATCATCATAATTTGCACCCAAATTCAAAGTTAACCAATTACGCACAATCCAGGGAACTTAATGGCAGCTCTGGGGAGGCACGATTTCGATGTTTTGTTCTCCGAGCCACTTAGATTTTACATTTGCCTTTATGGCAAGGTGCCCCATAATGATGGAAAAGGCACTGATCATCATCAAACTGTTTTTAGATGGTTGGGAGAAGTTGCTCTTAGAGGAGATCTGACAAAGTGCTAGCATTGATTATGCAATAATGGACTGCCATCGGTCAAGATGTGCCCCAGAAGATTATTGACAGCATGACATGTGCAGAGGTCTTGAAAAAGAAGGGTCAACAATGCAAATATTGACTCTTTGCATAAACTTAAAGTAGTTGTCAATTAAAGCCTTTTACTAGGCGTAGACCGATAAATCAGCCAATGATGCATGCTATGCTTCTCAATGAATTACGGTAAAATGTCACTACATCAAAAGCCAGAGGGCGCTCTCGTGCAGAAACTCAATATGGGCCGCAGAAGAAGAACCATTACACACGCAGCTCAAGAAAAAGGCTTAGGCATATATTTATATTGCTGTTCTTTAGGTATATTCATGATAATAAAGAATATGTATAATGATGCATGTTATAAACTAACACTGATTTTAAATCAATAAGCACTTACTGATCAAAAGCCGTAATGCATGAAATAGCTGTGCATAATATTGCATGTGCGATTCAGAATAGTTATTGGCCAGATATTATAAGTGTATATGGGCATTTCTCGTCACATCCATACCTTTGACACTTATGAAATGCTTGTTATTATACTTCAGTATACCATAGTAACATCTGACAAATACATCTAAAAAAACTTTGTGAAAATTAATATTCTTAATATCATTCTCAAAACTTTTGGCCAGAGCAATATAAATGTGTATATTAAATAATAGGAATATTATGAATCCAATAGTACTTCAGATTTGACTTTCAGGTGTAAGTCAAAAAAGCAGAATTTCTCTGACCTTCGTCTATTTTTTTACCACAATCATACGTCACAAGAGCTAATAAATATTTGTTACTGATGAAGTTCATTTTCGTGGGAGGGTGGTGAAAAAAACAGATGTAAAAAGCACCAGCAGATCCTAACCGATGCTGCATAATCAATCCAGTATCCATTACTTTTTACACATGTTTTTGGAATTAGCATCATTATTCAATTAGGAGGCCTCAGCTCAAATAGCCCCTAACTTAAACCACAGCCATCAGCTTGATACAGAAACAGAGAGAGTTCAGTCATGTCTGCGGAGTTATATTTCCAATAAAAAAAGTAAATATACTAATGCTGAAACTTTATTTAAAACACTCATGGCTGATGATTTTTAACAGGTGGTACTGGGTATTTTTGAGATGAAACCGGATTTAAAAGCTATCATTGGTGGAAAAACTGCAATATTCTCTTTGCCTTAAAGACAGACTTACAAAAAACTAAAATTAAAATAAAAAAGTTTATTTAATATTTAGTTATTTTCTGGATTCATAAAAGCACAATCATAAAATGCTTATGCAATTTTGTGTAAATTAACCTGAAATTCAGCTTTAGCCTTAAGCCATCACATCAACACAAACACAGCTCTAATAAACACTGGGCCTCATATAACACTTATACTGGCCTGAATCAAAGCTAGGATGCAGGTGTAAAAAGGGTTTGTCGACATATGAGGTCAGATATGTTTTTATGGGCGTAGGAATATTTAAACTGGAAGCAGACAGTCCCGTTTTGTGGGAAAAGACTCTAAATAAATACACAGTTCAATTTAAGAGAAGGAAAATCGATCCCATCAACAGATATTCTGTGGATTCTGCCAATGCACGAATGTGGCTGTATAACTCATTTGTTGGATTTACAACCAATTATAAGTCCACATGCAGCAGGCAGGGGGGACGAAGTGTGTGTGTGTGTGTGTGTGTGTGTGTGTGTGTGTGTGTGTGTGTGTGTGTGTGTGTGTGTGTGTGTGTGTGTGTGTGTGTGTGTGTGTGTGTGTGTGGTAGATTATTAACATCTGAGTGTGATGAAGAAAGGGGGAGCTTGTATAGTGTGGCACAGATGAAAGGCCATTTGGGTTGCCCCCCTACTGACCACCTCTGTGCGCGCTCCCTCTGAAGTGCGCGCTTTTCCACCAACACATAACACAGCAAAATAAGCAATTTGTTGCGAAATTACACCATACATTACACACACACACACACACACACACACACACACATTATTTCAGAGCTTGATTTTTCTATTGTCTTAAAAAAATTGGATCACGTAAGTAATTAACTGCGAAATTTGCGTGAATTTCACACACACTGCAGGGTAAATAAATTACGTAATAGTGCTCCATTTCACTGAACAACATTAATGACCCGTCTTAAAAGTAAAACGTTGTCGAACATTTATAAATAACATTTATTTGCTAATAAATAAATGACAAATGCACAACACAAAGCACTATAAAATAAAAGGCTGCAAATGTAAAGGATATTTGGTGTGTGTAATTGCATTCATAATTCTATCATTTAACTTTACATCTAAGAGTATTTACTAACCTCCTACCAGTTAAACGATTAATAGTATAACTGAATGAACCAATGAAGCATTGCAGATATTTCTGAGAAAGAAATGAACAAAGAGGAAGTAAAATAGGTCAGGTCTAAAGTGTTTCAAAGACTTTAAATCTTTGCATTCAGGTGATCATACAAAGCATTTAAAGCATGACGCAGAGACATCAATAACCTACAATTGTGAAGACATTATCATAATGTCAACAATGTTTTTAAAGTCTGAATAACTTCTAAAACATCGGCCTTTATATTTTCTATCATAAGGTAAAACAACTATCACGCAAAGCAAAGGGTAACTAAACCAAAACGCGATACTATATCATATGAATACGCAGAGCTCGTAACAGATCTGCAACAGTCATTTAAACCTTACCAAGTTTGATTTTTTCACTTCCAAAGTTATTCAATATCAATACACCAAGACCAAACACAACTGAAACGGTATCCTTCACAGAACTGCATAAAAACAAAAGGCTAAAGTTTCAGAAAGGTGTGTTTTATTACCTGCATGGTGAGAACACCCAGCTCCTGTGTAGACAGCTTTTTCATCTGCTCTTCCAAAACTTTAGCCTCCTCCAAGATGGAAAACTCACTGTCTGCTTCACAAAATCCACCACAAAGAAAGACAAACAAAACAAACAGGATCCACTGTGAAATCTTCAAGTTACTCCAGCACGATCGGTAGTGTCTGTCCCACGCCGCGAGCGAGATTCGAGGTAAACCCCGCGATCCTGTCCGCGAGCGGCTCGCCATTACGGCTCGATGCGCTCCTGCACGCGAATACAGGAAAACTTCAGCGATTACTTCTCCTTTCCCTTTTCACTTCTCAAACTTTCCGATTTCCAGCGGGTTCGGTAAGTTGCATCAAGGCATAGTTTTTAAAACTCAGTCGCTGGTTAGCAGGGCAACATTAGTTTCTTTGGCTGTTGGCGCTGAGTAGTGTGTGTGTGCGCGCGCGCAAGAGCATCACAATAGGAGTGAAAAGCAGGAGGCGCGTCATCCAAACATCGACATGGATTCGCCTGAGAAACTGGATTTGGAGTTACTACTCGTATTTTTCGGACTTCCCTTCAGGTTCTCGCTCCATGAGCCGGTGTTGCAGCGCAGTGGATTTCAAGTCTCACAATTTCTAGGCTTAAAAATATATAATATTTAAAAAATTGTATATTTAATATAACAAATGATCAAACACTAAGAAGCAGGCTATCTCAATTTGTATTTGGGTTATCATATTTTGTCTTATTTAAAATAAGTTGGAAGTCAGTTGAGGCCACAGGTCTCCTTGAAATGTCATTTAAAATGAATCCTTTATTATTTTCACCTCAGTTTTATAAACTGAAAGTTATTAAAAGAGATTTTAAACAATCTCTGGACTATTTAACATCCTCAGATGTAAATAAACCATTTCCTTTATAAGTGTGGCTTTACTGCAGTAAAGAGGACATTTCATGAAAATCTAATTTTTTCATGTTTAAGTGCTATAATTGGGTCCCCAGTGCTTCTGTCAACCAAGAAAATGTGAAAAAGAACTAACCAGTATCTTAGTTTTGGTAAACCATTCTCTGCAAGCATGTGAAAAAATAGGTAATTGAAATTTGGCTCCCCTTGTGATGTCAGAAGGGGATAATACCGCCCCTTAATCTGCATTATCCGGCACTCCCATTTAGTGCAGAGATCAGCTCAATTGCATTTTAAAGGACACACCCAAAAATGGCATATTTTTGCTCACACCTACAAAGTAGCCATTTTAACATGTTACATTAAATTATCTGTGGGGTATTTTGAGCTAAAACTTCACGTACGCAATCAGGGGACACCAAAGATTTATTTTACATCTTAAAAATGTCTTGTGAAATGTCCCCGTTAATATAAGTTATACAAACACTTATATTACTGGCACACCAATCTCGACTGTTAATTGTATAAACAGAAATTTTGAAACTGTTTGTAATGAATTCTCAAAATATTCATTAAAGTCATGATGTATCTACAATGTTCTATGACATTTTGCACCTTGTTCTCTTAATGTGTTCAATACTTATTCCCTGTGTCATTTCACTTTATTTATTTATTATGACTCAACTTGTATCCTTAAATGTTCTGATTTCTTTGTATGAATTCAATATTTGGCTTGATGGCTACATCTGGTGGAAATTTTGTTTCAATAGCCCACTTAGAAATCCCCTTACTGATAAAAATGCTGTTGTGTATATATTATGAATTTATATACACCATAGACTTAGACTCCATGTGTTATACCACTGGTCACAATTGTGACCAGAGATAAAACAAATTTTTTCATGGTCTTTTCAAATATTTTTTTTACATTATTGACATTGATTGTTTAATATACTTACAAATACAACACAAATTCATATATTTCATCTTTGGGAAAAATTTGGGATTAAATGGGTCAACTAGATAATTAGATAATTTAATAATAATAAAATATATATATATATATATATATATATATATATATATATATATATATATATATATATATATATATATATATATATATATATTAGTAAAAAAAGTTTGTTCATTAAGGGATCTAGAAACATTGCGGCACAAAATGGCGACTTCCATGTAAGGGGACCCTCTGTGTATGTGGATAAAAATGTCTCATTCTAAGGTAATAAAAACATAACGGTTCATTATGAAAGGTCTTTATACACCCCTGACAATATAATTTTTATATATTCTTTTGCATTTCTATCAAGAGATTCTTCTAAAAATTACACACTGCACCTTTAAATACTTTTACCTTCAACATTTAGAGCGAAAGAAATGACAAAGACCGAAGCATGTTTTATTCAAAACAAGATTTCCCTAGACAAACTATGGTTACGGCTATCACTCAACATTCAAATCCCCAGAACTTTATACCCATCTTGCAACACAGTTACTAACCAAAAAGCATTTGAATACCAGACACAATGCCCATTCTTCAGTCACAGCAAGCCAGAAGCATAACAGTGTGTGTGGTTTGTGGAGACATTACTATGATGTGTGCATATGCCAACCTCAGAAAATCACTGCTCTCTCCAATAAGTCGAATATAGCAAATATGTCATCTAATCTGTGTGGTAAAACAGCCTGTAATGAGAATGGTGTGGTGTGCTTCAAGTGTGAGAGAATGCGTGGTATCTTGCAATGAATGTTTTTCTGTGTTAAATGGACTTGTGAAACACTGTATTTTGAAATTTAAAGCTAGGATGCATAATAATGTGGTCTGAACCGTGGTTAAGATTGGTTCAGGGCAGTCATTTTGGGCAACTGAAGATACCTATGGTTTTGGAAAAACAGCAGGGTCTCTTTACACAATTCAAATAGTTATACAGAATCAGAATTTTCCATGTTTATCTCACACTAATGTTCAGGTAGTATGTCAAAACGTGCACTGAAAAGAATGTGTCACATTATTTAAAACAGTCTCATTAAAGCTAATTTGATATCAAAATTTTATGCACACTTGCATGGTAGGACCAAACTACTATACACATATGCTGAAACTGGGCATTGATTCAATCATTCCTGCTGGGAATTTTGTGTGTATTTGTGTGAAAGAAAGAGAAATAGCAGGTTTTAATTTAATTACACACAAAAAAATGCTGGGTTATTTTCAATTCAGCATTGGGGCAAAAGGGGATGACTCCAACCCATTGGGTTGTAATTTAACCTGTGATGTTGTTAAATGTTAGATTTGTTTCAACCCAAAATGTTAGGTGAGCTTGAAGAAGAATTCAAGGAAGGAGACTTGGAAAAAATATTTTAAAAGGTCAATGCTCAAGAGAACGGCCGCTGTAATCAAAAGAGGATCATCAAAATGTTTTCCCTGATATGCTGTACTTTGCTTTTCTGAGAAATAATTTTGACAAATAAATACCTTAACCAAGTCGAGTGTTTTCTCCATTTTGTCTTGCCCATCGATTGCCCTCGAAGGCCTTTATTAAACGCTTTGTGGATTACATCTATACTTCTGTGAAGGTTGGATGGACTTGTTTGGGCTTCAAATCAAAAGCACTATTTACTACCATTATAAAGCTTGAAACAGCAGGACATTTTTTAATATAACTCAGATTGTGTTCGTCAAAAAAAGATAATCATACGAGGATGGCTCGTAAATTATAAGGTAATTTTCATTTTTGGGTGAACTACCCCTTTAAGTAGTTTTTACAAATAACACTACTGGTGTGTATTTTGAGACCAAACAATGACACTGATATCAGTGCAAGCTGGTTTTAGTTGTTTACAGCTCAAACATGCATTTTAGGTTGGAACTAGATTTAAGCCCTGTTTGAATAACTGCCCTTAAAAAGTACCTATTACATCGCAAAAACAACATTATTTTGTGTATTTGGTATAATACAATGTGTATGCGTGTATCATATGTCTGTCTTCCCATACTGAAAAGCGCACACTGAAAAAAATGATTCATTGAATTTAATCAATTTTTTTAAGGTAAGTGGTTGCAATCAATTTATTTAAGCTACATTTAAACAAAAAAGATTAGTAAAGTAAAATAAAATATAAAACTTTTGTTTAAATGTAGCTTAAATAAATTGATTGCAACCACTTACCTTAAAAAATTGATTAAATTCAATGAAACATTTTTTTCAGTGCATATAATCTGATTGGCCAGCTAATCTGTACGCTGTGATTGGCCTGAATACCTTTGTGATGCTCCTCACCATGTTTTGAAGATTAGCTCACAATGCAGGAGTTAATATCAATATTTGATCCAATTTGAGCCGAATTTGATCCAGAAAAGGCAGATAACCAAATTGATCGATCAACTTTGTCAGCACGGCTTGAGCAGGACAAAACAGATTGGTAAGCAAAAAATGACTTTCTTACTTAGTATTTTTTTCTTGTTTTCAGTAAAAATATCTAAAAATTCTTAAATTTAGATGTATTTTCTTGATGAGCAAAATTACCTAGGAAAATAAGTCTAGTTTTTAGACAAAAAGCGAATTTGTGCTTAAAACAAGCAAAAAATCTGACAATGAAAAAAGAAAAAAATATTGAAGTAGGTTAAGTGTTTATGAAAAAAGTAATTTTATTTTAAGAAATTATTTCTTATTTTATTAGCAGATCTATTATTTTTTGCTTGTTTTAAGCACAATTGTACTTAAAGCTGATATTTTTTTCTAAAAACTAGACTTATTTTCCTAGGTCATTTTGCTCATCAAGAAATCTAAATTTAAGATTTTTTTATATTTTTACTGAAAACAAGACAAAAATACTAAGTAAGAAAGTCAAGATGTCTTAAAATGTATTTATTTTTCTAACATTTAAACTTAGACCACATTATTAGATTACTCTTTGACTTTATGAGTACACATAATGATTTTAATTTTTTTTGTGTGCATGTACTTAAAGACTGCATATACAAAATTTTGTTGTCACTGGTGTTACCTTACTTCTTTAGCAATATTAAAGGTGTGAATGAAATGTGTTTTTGTTTTTTTATCTTTAAAGATTAATTCTTAAGTGTAGCAGATTTAAATGAATTTAAATTATCATCATGTCACATGTGAAAGATTTTATTTAATGTGAAAAAAACACAGTAACACCAGTGACACAACAAATAATCACCAGTAACACCAGTGACAGTAACACCAGTGACAATTTTCATGAAAACTCCATTTTACAAAATGGCTGCTGTAAGGTATCAAACAACATGTTGTTAATCATTGTATATTCACTAAATTAAATAGTTTAATCCATTTGTATTTTAATTTTTTACAATTCTCAAACGATAAAGGAGGTCATACTTAAACTAAAAGCTTCATATGAAATCATGAGATAAATAAAGATTTCTGATAACTGAAAAGAGTCAGTGGACTTACCATGGGCTTCTCTTCATAGATCTTTAGGAAATTGAAAGAAGAAAGTCAAGTGATGTCATCAGTGTGATTTAAAAAAAATAAGATTTTAAAAATAAGAGCTTTTTTGTTAAACGGTAACACCAGGGACAGAACTCCAGGGGACCACCACTTTCATTATAATATTTGTTTAGAATTTTGTTTTTTAATGTAATTTACATAATATATTTGATAGTTATGGACACATTATTGTATTTTAAATGGAAGAAAACACTGTTTTTGATCTCAAAATAAAGCATTTTCCCTCTGTACATGACTGTGGGGACGAGCACTTCTGTGGTGCTTGGAATTATAATAATTAATAAAAATCAAATAATCAATAATACAAATATTGCTACATTGATGGCTCAAGAAAGTGTAATTGTTCAAATAACATATTGTTTCATTTTAAAATATAAAAAAATTGTTACCCTAAAGTGTTTTTCAAGTGTAATATTTCTGTAAAGGCTAGGGACAGATAAATGAAAATTTTCGTAGAATGACCCATTTGTGATTGTAAAAACCACAAACAACAAGCACTACCCTGCACTGCTCAAAATTGTCTTTGAGTCATGGTTTAGTCAGTAGTAAATTCTTTAAATATGAAAACATAGACTACTTACAGGCTGTATGTCAGAAGCGGGCAGAATTATGATAATGAACACGTCAACCGGCCCAGGAAGTAAACTGTTGCTTACAATCCTTGTGTTTGTTGTAGTCCAAGAAAAAAGATTTACGTTGGAAACGATAACTCGCGTCATCGTTTACTTTGGGATTTCTACCTTTTGCCTATCGTTAACATGTACTAATACACACTTACACACCAAAGGAAATGTAAAATTGTGAATCGGATAATTGGTGCTCTTTAAAGATTTACTTAAAGAAGACATTGACACCACATTCAAAGGTAAATCTAAATTAGGTATACAAACAACAATTTTAAACTGATTTCTAAATACAGTATTATTTTGATTCTGTTCCTGTCTGTGCTAAACAAAGAAACCATAATTGGTTTCATGTGCTCCATTTCCTCTCACCCCATTAGTATCTTTGCAGATGTTGTATAGTCTTAATTGCCCTGAATTACAAACCCCTTAACTGTGATCTAAAAAGTCCCTCAGATGAGTCAAATTAAAAGCTAACCTCTTTAATCTAGACAATTATGCGTCTCAATACAAGTTTTCCCCAGTTACCTTCAATGAGTAAATTGGCTGAAGTATCTCACTGAGATAATAACCAGCATCAGCTATGATGCTTCTAATGTGGTTCTGAAAATATTCACTCAGATGTGAAATCACATTCATACTGAATTATATTAATCAGTTCGCTTTCAAAGTGCAAACATCAGAGGAGCTATCATGAGTCATATTCATCTATTCAGTTTCAAGTTCATCTTCAATTTTTTCTGTTTCTTCTCTTTTGAAAAAAAAACTATGTTACTTCTAATTTGAACACATTATACACTCATGGTCATAAAAATGGTAAAAAAATTCACAGAAGGTAAAAGTCGCTGCAATCTTTACTGACCCTGTTCGTAAAGATTACTGAGATGGCACATTCGGACGGGACTAAAATCACAGAGAAGCTCTGGTAATAATTGCTTTACCTCAGCTCTCCATGTAAAACTAATCCCATCTGAATATTGCTTTAGCTGTTATTGGTGGTATCTTTTAAAAAGTATACCTTTGCTTGCACATAAAGAGGTCATATTAGTACCTTAAAAATAGATATGTGTACCAAATATATCTAAATGGACCTTTTAAAGGGTGCAGCCCCAGTTACTGCTTGGGTCTATGGCCTATTTCTCATGTATGCAAAAGACTCCATTTATTGTCCATTTAATCTTGTTGTCTGGAGAAACAATTGAGATATTAATAAGATCTCATTTGTGATTTTTCTTTGGATTGTGTCAGTTCCGAAAATCCAAATTAACGAGACTATCCTCATTCACCTTATGCAGTTATGTTTTCACATGGCATTGTTCTCTGTATTTAAATAATTGTAATGCTGCTGAATTTAATCCACTGGGATGCTGCATCACTGCCTGTATCACCAGACAGGATTTGGAAGATGAAGAGAAAGAGGGGGAGGAGGGAGTGAGGATGGGGGAGCAGCGCTGCTTGATCCACAGCCAGAGGAGATGAAAGGAGCATCACCACAGCCTGCAGTTTTTGTTCCTGCTGCAGCAGATGCCTGCAGAGCACAGGAACCACAGCTGAGCTACACGCTTTGCATTTGGACCGTCTCGTACTAAAATTTCGCACCGTAACAAACACGGCTGATAGTTTGAGATAATGCAGCATTAAGAAATATATTTACATGCATTTACATATTCTCGCTCTGATCTGGTTTGAATGTGTGTTCGAGCTGATCATCTTGCCAAGCCTTTACTCATGTGCACACCAGCCCGTGCTGTAATTTAGTGTGTTGCCAGAGTTAAGCTAAAGAACGTGCTCAAGTAAAGTATTTTTCTAGCCCCATTAAACAGCAGGAGAGATTCCAGTCTCGTTAGCAGCCACACAGGGCTGCGGCATGGCGGTCAGAATCGTGAAGATGAAAATATAGACTATGGAATGACCACTTACATAAATGGTAAAAACATGGATGACTTTGCATTAGCAAATTCATTTTGCAGATACTTTAATTCAAATATGCATTTTATTTCACACTGTAAAGAAATTGCTAGTTTAGCTGCTGTAACTTACTCTAGTTTAAAATTTATGTTATTTACTGCAAGTTAAATGAACATTAAATATGAACTTTGTCTTAACAAAATAAAACTATCAAATAAAAGCATTCTTGGAACCAGAAATCCTCGTCAACTTTTTTCTGTTTTTTCACAGTGCAGTTTTCCCTAAAATCTATGATCTTGCCCTTGCAGACCACGAAACATCAAAAAAGGTTCAAAACCTGTTACTAGGATGGTATCCTTAAAAAAGTCCAAATATGTACCATTTAGGTGTGTTTATACCAATATGTACAAATGAAGAGTTTGGTTCCAAAACGCAATAAATCCATTTTGACTCATTTGGGTGAAAATGTGTTTTCTATACCAAGAAAGTGACAAGATGAAAACCACAATTTTCTGTTACAAACTTTCAAATAGCATCTTTAGGTTATAATAACATTAAAAAAATCAAATCCATAATTTGATTTTCAAAAATTTATAATAAAAACTGATTATTTTTTTCCGCAAAAGTTTTTTTTTCAAAATGCTATATCTATTGTATCAATATAAAAATGTGCATTCAACTTTGCCATGTTATATTCATTTAGTTGATTAGTGGTATACACTGATTAAAAATAAACATTAATGGCATAAATCAAAACACTTACTTTGTCATAAGAACACTGTCATCGCTGCTGTCATCCTTGGGACGTCGTCGCTGAACTTTTTTCACAGTGATCAGCTGAAAAATGTTTTGGTCCTGCTCGATTTTCTTGGTCTTCACGTAAAATAATGGAAAGTTTTTCATAAGATCCCCTGGGGTCAATGTTACACTGCAAAAAATGATTTTGAAGAAAATAATTTCTTATTTTTGTCTTGTTCTCAGTAAAAATTCTTAAATTAAGATGTTTTTTCCTGATGAGCAAAACGACCCAAGAAAATAAGTCAAATTTTTAGACCAAAAATATCAAATTTAAGTGATTTTCTGCATAAAAAAAGCAAAAAAATCTGCCAATGGGGTAAGCAAAAACATCTTGAACATTTTTCTTAAAAACTAAATTCAAGAAAAATTTGCTTACCCTATTGGCAGATTTTTTTGCTTGTTTTATGCACAAAATCACTTAAATTTGATATTTCGGTCTAAAAGCTAGACTTATTTTCTTGGGTCGTTTTGTTCATCAAGAAAAAGCATCTTAATTTAAGAATTTTTAAATATTTTTTACTGAAAACAAGACAAAAATACTAAGAATTTTTTTCTTGAAAATCATTTTTTGCAGTGTAGCATGACAGTAGCTTGATGCTGTCGTTTGAGAACAAGCAACAGCCGGCCATTTTCCTTCACCCGAGTGCCTCTTGCTAAATTATTTGATTTTGATGGCTTACATTTCTTCCCTGCCACATAAAACCACCACAGGTTTATCAATGCCATCAAAAGTATTACCGTACTTTCCGGAGTATAAGCCGCACCGGAGTATAAGCGGCATCATTCAAAAGGAATGGTGCGCTGTGATTTGTAAAACGGAATTTATTGCATTCTGCTGAGCATAGATATATACACTAGATGTCGCCTTGGGGTTCTAAGCATGCGTCAAAACCGCCCCCACCTTGGAACAGGGGTCTTGTCATAGGAAGTAGCGATGTAACGCTGCTATCTCCGCCTGTACTTCGAATTCATGGACGATGTCGGACTTTTGTGCTGCGTATGGATGTTAGGGCTACTAGCACTATGCATTTTAGTTAGAAAAAGTAGATTTTCAAAATATTTAAACTTTATTTTTTTCTGGACTTAATGCTAAATACATATCTGACTGTTGGAACGAACCAAAAGAAAACCTAGAAAATAGCATTCATGACGATTTATGGTGATTTTATTTCCGTTACACTTTTGCCTACAATGACGCTGATGCAGGGCTCCCCTGTTTCAAGATGGCGGCTCTATTTGACGGGTTCTTTCCAATGACATGCCGTAGCCAAGGCGACATCTAGTGTACATATTTATGTCTGCTGAGAAGAAGGACTGGCAACGTTTGTCGCGGTTTGGAAAAAAGGGAGACAACATGACAGAATAACCTGACGGATATCGGATTTTGCGTAAAATGAAAGATTGACTTTTTAATACTGACCTGATACAATACTGATTTTGGTTACAATAAAAAAAGGCATTTATCACATTTTGGAACTCTAACTTTACAAAGGTACTTTACCGTCCTAGTGGCAACTTTTGCACCTTTTTCTGAAAGTAGACGCTGTCAGTTGACCTATAAGGAATGTTTTAACAGGTTTATTGGCTAATATCAGAGATCTTACTTCCATTCAAATCTCCATGTTCATGCTTGCTATTTACCTGTAGGAACAAACATTATTATAGAAGAGTCATAGTGATTAGAATTTGACTCAGAGGATTATTATATTTACATAATTTTAATTGGTCGGCAGTTCAACAAAGCCACTCGGTCTTTAGTGATGAAAGGAAAGCAAGAACATTCATGATTCCAACAGACTACAGCCTGCTCATTGAATTCATTATGAAAGATTTACATTATGAAAGACTGGCAGTAACAAGGACTACTGCTATAATAGAGATCATGTCAGGCTGAGATTTACATTATCTTACAAGAAAGGTTTTCTCATTATTGTTTCCTAGTTTGCTTTTTGGCTCTCAATGAACAATATAACACAAAGAGAAATAATGGGTTATGTTACTTTTCCTGTGGTAGATCTGGTGCCATACTAAAGGATTAAGATTAAAGATTCAATTAAATACTGTTATCTAAACAGATACAATTACATTTTTATTTTGCTATTTCCTTACGAGAAAGTGGGGTAGAGTTAGCGTTTAGTAGCTTTCTAAAAATTGAAATTTATACATCATCTGAAAGCTGAATAAATAACAACAGAATGGTATGCAGAGCAAAGCAACAGAAAGATAGAGACTGACTCATATATACAATGCTTTGTCCAGGGCTCTCATCAGGGGTGACAACCGTGGACATTATATAAATAATTTTAGAGAAATAGAAATGTATATTCTTTTAGCACACGCTGACTCGGTTAATGATACTACTTCATCAGGGTTGTATGCTACTCCCTGATTTCCAAACCAGCAAGCCAACATTACACATACGGATCAATTTGTGGTTCTGCTGAATCTTTCCAAATTTTGATCGAAGACAGACCTGAGGGTGAACTGTAAGGGACTGGGGGTGATGATAAAATGTCTGTAGGCTATATGACAGCCAATAAGTCCTGCTTCCTAGTCTTGGAGGAGCCACAGACCTCAAAGAAGGAACTCTGGGAGTAGTCACTATCAGTTTTTAATTTGAGCCGACCGCAAAGCCGGGCCTGAATAATGAGCAGATGGATGTGATTCCAGTAGACATTATTAAACACCCTCACAGACTGAGCTCTGAACAGCCGAGGAAAGGGACCAAGCCTTTACAGAGAGCTCTGCACCCAAAATAAATGGTACCATGTCTTCCCATTATGTTTTATGTTCTTTTTAATGTCAATTTTTAGGGGGATTTTTGGGGCACTTTAAATCTACCCTGTTGCCATGACAACTCTTTTCCTGGACAAGTTCAACTGAATCTGGGTCTCCACTTTTCTTCACGCACCACATCCCCCCTCCCAAACTATTTCAACATCAGAGCAGTATAGCGAGCTTTGAGGACAAACCGATTCCCAGCTGAAGCCATTTTCTCTTTCTGCCTGTGCTGAAACATTAGGCAGAAAAATGCATCAGAACTCATACTGTATGATTATTTTGAATTGGATGACAATGACAAAACAATTGTCATTTGTACAGTCTGAACTTCGAGGATTTCAGAACATAATAATTTAAAAAGAAGGAGTTAAAAGCAAAGCTACTGGTATCTGCATTGGCAGATGTCCTTCAAAATAATCAAATATTGGTTTTAGTACAGACATTTTGTATTGGTGCATCCCTAAAAATTTCTCTAAAAATGCAACATGAAGTTAAAACAAATAACTTTTTTGCAAGTCAATTTAACCAACTGTTTCAAAGGTGCAGTGTGCAAATATTGGTGACATCTACTGTAGGGGTGGAACGGTACACAGAAGTCCCGGTTCGGTTCGTACTTCGGTCAGGGGCCACGGTTCGATTCACTTTCGGTACAATGGAGGGAAAAGCGAAACAAAAATGAAGAAGGCATTTTTTTTAGTACTTAAGATAATCTTAAAAACATAGGTGTCCTTATCAGTGTTATTTTGAGATGTCATGAATATAAACTGAAATGCATTTAACATACTATCTTGTATTTCAAAAATGTATACCACTTTAAGTGATCTTGTACTCATCTTTCATACAAATATGGGTTCAAATTAGGGATGCACCAATATAATTTTTTTGGGCCGATACCGATTTAAACAGACAACTTCTGGACGATACCGATGCCGATATTAAACACTTGTATACAATACTATACAGTTGGTCTATTAGCTAGTTTATTTCTGCATCAAATTATTTTTACTGAACATAAATTGGATCTAATTAACATTCAACTGACCAACATAATAAGAGAGGCACAAATTAAGCTAAAACAAATATAATAAGACAGCATGACAACCTTCAAAGGTGGTTTTAGCTATTCAGCATTTATTTTATTAACAACATTAACTCATTTTTTACATATAATGGATTTCTTTATGCAGTTAATTAATAAACAATCGGTATCAGCCTTTCTCGTGCTATTGCCGATATGCAGATGGTTTTAAATTCATCAAATATCGGCCGATTAATATCGGCGGCCGATACATCGGTGCATCACTAGTTCAAATGTATTACAAGTGTTACCTAAATACATTTTAAAATTACATTTTGGCCTTATTTCATATTAATGTAAAGAACAAAAAAATAGGCTTGTAGGATGAATTAATATGTGTGAACGACTTCACGAGGCGCTGCAAGAAACGACAAGTGGATGACGTCAGAGTAACGCGAGAGCGATTTGAAATCAGCTTCCTCCGCAAGATTTCTCGCGGTACTCTGACGCTGATGGCGCTGCGTAAAGTTGAGCACACTTTAAAAAAGCAGCTGAACTCAACAGAACTGCGCCTCGTCCATTAATTGTATATTAGCAGGACAATTTATCTCCTACTTCTCAGCATGAGAAATACAAAGTGTGGCGTGTGAGCGTGTGAACTGACTGAAATGCGTGTGTGTCAAGGTGAATGCGTGAGACTTGAGAGCCCCAATTAGATGTATTTCCACTCACATACCTAACTGCTGAACAACGCCGACGCACAGTCCTCGTCTTTTTCACCACTCTCTCACCTGTACTATTGTAACTGACTGGAAAACTGAAGTTTTGCCAAACTTGCGATCTAAAAGAGGCTGGCGGAGCGTCTAACTCTTATGGAACACCACTTGCCGTCCTCGCTATCGCTGCTCACTAACTGACTGGACCGGCGTCGACCTGACAAAAAACTGCAGAGTGCCAGAATGTAGACGGGCTCTGATAGAGCGCATACATAGGCGGAGCTCGGCTGCATCGGCGCCAATCAGAGCTTCAGAGCTAAAGCGGGGCAACAGATTAGCTGTCCATAAAGAACCCGCGGATCTAACAGTAGTTCCGCATTACATTAATTATTTTGCAAGCAAGTTTTTTTAATTTTCATACCGTGTATTCTCCGTTTAAATTCATGCACTGAACCGTGACCCCCATACCGATTCGGTTCGAAACAAATACATGTACCGTTCCACCCCAAATATATATATATATATATATATATATATATATATATATATATATATATATATATATATATATATATATATATATATATATATATATATATATATATATATATATATATATATATATATATATATGAAGAGTTTGGTTCCAAAACGCAATAAACGCCATTTTTGAAAAAAATGAGTTACTGCCAGAATCAGTATTATATCAGGTCAGTATTATAAAGTAAATTCTCAATTTTATGCAAAATCCAATTTCCGCAGTGTTATTCTGTCATCTTTTCTCCCTTTTTTCCCAAAATGCAATAAACGCCACTTCCCCTTTTCTACAGAATGCCATAAATCCACTCCACAGATTACAGCGCACCTCACGCAATGTAAACAAAGAATGGCGGCGCGCTGAGTACACGGAATCCTAGTTTTCCTCATCTACATTGTACTTCGTGATCACCAAACAAACAAAAACAAAATAATACTTTAATAGCATTGATAAACCTGTGATGGTTTTCTGTGACGCGAAAGAAACGTAAGCCATCAACATCTAATAATTTACGCAGAAGAACTCGGGAGACGGGTGCTTGTTTGGCCGGGATGACAGCATCAAGTTACTGTCATGATAACACATTGACCCCAGGGGATCTTATGAAAAACTTTCCATCATTTTACTCAAAGTCAACGAAAATCCAGCAGGACCAAAACATTTTACAGCTGATCGCTTTGAAAAACGTTAAGCGAGGACGTCAAGTCGATGACTTCTTAATATCACAAAGTAAGTGTTTTGATTAATGACAATAATGTTTATATTTTTAATTAGTGTGTACAACTAGTCAACTAAATGAATATAACATGGCAAAGATGAATGCACATTTATATAGGCTATTGATTTAATAGATTTATAGCATTTTTAATAAAAACTTGTCATGGATTTATTGCATTTTGTGGAAAAAATAATCCGTTTTTATAATAAATCTTTGAAAATCAAGTTATGGATTTGAATTTTTTATGTTTTTATAAACCTAAGATGCTATGTGAAAGTTTGTAACAGAAAATAGTGGTTTTCATCTTGTCACTTTCTTGGTATAGAAAACACGTTTTTACCGAAATTTGTCAAAATGGATTTATTGCGTTTTGGAACCAAACTCTTCATATATATATATATATATATATATATATATATATATACACACACTTATACACTATATTACCAGGTACACACACACACACACACACACACACACACAAAGTAAATCTGGATGTTTCTTACAAGTAAACTCTACAAATTCACTGTTAAAAATACTTTGCTGCCTTAAAATTTTTTGTTAAATCAACTCGAATTTACAAGTCATTTCAACTTACTATTATTTATCTTGACTAGAGATTAGTTGTTATAACTACAGGTGAGTTGTTATAACTTATAAAATTAAGTTGACTTTTCTCAACTATATTTTATAAGTTGTGACAACTTATCTCTGTTGACATGACTTGTAAATCTGAGTTGATTTAACAAACAATTTTAAGGCAGCAAAGTTTTTTTTTACAGTGTGTGTTATTTTCAATCCAGCGTTGGGTCAAAAACGGACAAACCCAGCTGTTGGGCAAATGTTTATTTATGACCCAACAATGGGTTAAAACAACCCAGCATAGGTTCAATTACAACCCAACGGGCTGGGGTCATCTCAATTTTTTGAGTGTATCTGATCTGAAAGAGAATTTAAAAAAGTATCTGTCCTTAAACTTTGTGCTCTGAACACTGAGGCCCAGCAATATGTGTTCAAGATGTGATGATTCTCCTGCTCCTCAAAACTTTATCAGATGCAAATGTACATACAAACTCTCATTCGAAATATGTTGACTTACAGAGCGGCAAATGTGTCATTTCGATTACGTTACAGCTGACAGAGACAGAATACATTTAATATTTTTCAGATCCTGTTAATGTATTAGGCAACAAGACCTTTTCCACAGGTGTTCTGCTCTGTGAAATCTTTAAGGTGGAAAATTCCCTCCATAACAATAATTTAAAGCTAACACATAAAACAGTTCCACATAGAATGCTTTCCTGGTGGCAGACTGCCATGAGTAAGACTAAAATGGAAATTCGAGTATTTGATTACTAAGAGGATGTGAATGGTGGTCCTGTAAAAGGTTGCTATACAAAAATCATAAAAGCTCCCTTTGCATTATAATTAGATCTGTGTGTGAAAATGAAGTATTAAATAAAATTTGAGTGACAGACTAAACAAAATGTATACATATTTAAACATCAGAACTCAACATAAATCTTTTCAATAATTCAGTAGTACTGCACAGCTGGGAACAACACTGCATCAACTTCGCAATCTGCCCTAGAATGTCTGTAACCTAAACCTTTTCAATGTTACAGTTTATAGATTATTCTTGAACTGAAAGGAGAGTCTCCAGAAGCGCACTGTTACAGGTCATGAATACTGGCCCCAGATCAGGTCCTGGCCCCGCCTTTTTGCCTGAGGGAAGAGGCCTTACAATTGGAAAGAATTTTGAGCTAAGTAAAAACATACGTGGAAATATAGGCAGAAAGGAAAGAAAGAAAGAGAGAGAGAGAGAAATTGGATGAGACAATAAGAAAGAACATAAAACAGAATAGACATAAAGACAAGTTTTAAAAAATACACAAAAAATCTTTAAATCTTTAATCTTTAAAATCTTTATAACAGGTGTCAATAAAAAATAAGAGTCGGTATCGAGAAGCTAAGAAACACCATTGGTTAGCTTTGACTCTTGTTCTTCATACTGTTTTTTTTTTTAGACGAAACAGCTTCCCTCATTATCCCTTTTTGGTCCGTTGTGTTGCCAAATTACAGAAACCTTAGCTGTATTCTGTTTACCAGAGCTTCAGAAAGTCCTAAGAAAACCTGTTCTGTAATTCCTGTAGTCTGTAAGGGGAAACCACAGATCCACCTAAATCAGTTTCACAGGAACCTTATATGTGAAACCTTATTTATATGCCAGTCTGGTCTCTTCAGATAACTTGGAGGGTTGAATGATGTTCCAAGGTTGCTGAAATTAAAAATATATCCCAAATAACAAATGATCGAAATATGATCTTTGCTCAAGTTCAGAACCTGAGCAATAAATGCCATTAATAAGGCGTTACCGTGGGTTCACACCAGCCACGTTTAAACCGTAGAAATCGCGTCTACCGCCTCTAGTTTGCCGCTTTAACATTTTGAATGCATATGCGCGTCTAGAGTGAAGTAGACGCGCGGGAAAGGCAAGCATTTGACGCACATCAGAGGCGAAATTCGCTTCTTGTGGGAGGGGCAAGTGCTATGCGGTTGTCTGTTTGCAAGATGGCTGATGTTGATCGTGCATTCATCGAGATTCGAGAGAGTTTCCGGTTTGTATTTGGTCACCTTACACTCATGTGACTCAAAAGTGAAATGTGTACTTACAACTTACCAGGTTGTCCAATGTCCTCACTGACACTCTTCCAAGCGAGGTCCTTTTTATTCCTGTCTCATTAGAAATAAGAACTTGTGTTGTATAGCTCCGGGTGACTGCTTACGGACAATATCAAGCATTCCTCCATGTTGAAAGAGTGACTCCTGGCGGGGCTGCCGCCACAGCAACAAGCAGGCTCCTGATTGGTTAACGCGGCGCAAAAATCTGGCAAAGTTCAAATTTTTCAACTCGGGTGTCAGACGCAAATTTGCGTGAAATGCAAAATGCACAAAAAGCACCATTCACGCGTACCGCAACGGACGCTCAATTCGCGTCATTCGTGCGAATGAGGCGAAATCGCATCTACCACGCCGCGCTAAATGCCTCATTCGCGCCGCGAGACCTCCAGACATTTGTCAACGCGTCTTCACATTGACTTAACATTGATATCACTCGCGCGTGATGCCTTTACCGCAGCTGGTGTGAATGCAGCATTAGATTTCCACAAGAACAATGACACATGGCACAAGAAGATATACAGTTAGTATATTTTTTAAAAAAGTTTGTTTTTAACTAAATAAAGGAAAGTCATACATCAAGGTTGACGTGCAAAAATATGAGATTATTTTCATTTTTGGTAAACAATTACTTTAATTTATTTAGGCTGCAATTTGTAACATTTGCCTCTCTGTCGCCATCTCTGGTTAAAGTATAGAACTGCAGGCTATACTCTAAAAAATGGTGCTAAATAGCACAAAAAGTGGTTCACTGGCTCGTAACTATTTTTAGTGCTAAACATCACCTATGTAGAATCTGTGTAGTACCCATAAAACCATATTGTGCTATATTGAACAATAAGGGGGCGTGCACACCAAAGCATTTAAACGTGGCTGAAAACGCAAGGCGGATGCCAACAATAGGCACTTTCCAGCTCTTTTCAGCTGAGCGCTTTGGTTGCTACACTCCAAAAATGGCTGGGTTATTTTTGACCCATAATAGGTAAATATTGGACAGAACACACTGCTGGATGAAAACCCAGTGCTAAACCAGCCTAAACCCCCTTAGCTGTTATCAAATGCACTGGTAACCCACTGTTTTGCAGGGTTTATTGGGTTTATAAAACGGTTACATCATATGCATAGCAGGGTTTCACAAAATAAAACACAAATAAGTTATATATTATTAGTTATATTAGTACAAATATTACTCTTCCGCCAAGCAAAGTAGTTCCTTAGAAGTGTGGCTGCAACAGAGCGCAGTTCACAAACAACATAGACGCAGCAAAGACACCATGAAAATATGATTAAAGACTGTGGTGTTTATTTTTATATATCAACATTCATCTAAAATATACATTAACTTTTATATCGTGCAACTGTTGAAGTGATGATCAAATATGCTTGGAAGCATGCTTAACGCTTTCCCCGTCAGCGTTTTTTTTTAAAGTTGCCACCTAGATTTAGTTTAATGTCTTACAGAAAAATTATCTTCTTTAAATAAACATAAAATATCAAATGAAAGAACAGTCCATCCGCTTTCCAACAACAACAACAAAAATTTCATCCTTCCTTCATTTGTTTTCTTATCAGTTATCACCTCTCAAATTTTCAGCTAAAAGCGAAGATAATTCCATATTTGTGAAGAACTTTTGTAAGAGATCAGATTCAGAGCCATCAAAACCTACACGTCACGCTAAATCCACCACAACGCTGTTGTGTCGAGTGAATGCGTCAGTGTTTAAGTTGGGTAAGATTGCCATCTAGTGGATAATAGCGGAAATATCAATAAGACAAAAACAACTTAGAGAACGTTTTCTCTTTATTGACAAAATGACTCAACAATATTAATTGACATTTATCTGGATATCGACATAATTGTGCAAAGGTAGAAAAATAAAAAAATTATTAAAGACTGTGGTGTTTATTTTCATAAATCAGTACGCAGCAACAGTGGCGCAGTGATACTTGTGATGCGGTCTGAACCGTGGGTTTACCGGGGTATTTTATCACAGCTTGGAATGCGTTTCAACCAATCAGAATGAAAAAGCAGAACGAGCCGTTTTATAATGCTGTTTTTATAACTCATTAGCAACTGAAATAAATTTTTCTGAAACGGATCTCAGTTCAAAGAAACGACCGGTCCTGTCACAGAAGCCGCTCTGCTGTGCATGCGCGCATGCTCTGATTGAGATGAACTGAAGGCGGAGGCACATGCTGTTTTTTGTTTCCCATGTAAGGGGTACAGAGCAGCTCGCGTGTTGTCTCCTGCATCTGCCATGCTATCTTTTAAAGGGGCCATGGCACAAGACTTTTTTAAGATGTCAAATAAATCCTTGGTGTCCCCAGAGCACATATGTGACGTTTTAGCTCAAAATACCATATAAATAATTTATTGTAGCATGTTAAAATTGACACTTTGTAGGTGTGTGCAAAAATGTGCCGCTTGGGTGTGTCCTTTAAAATGCAAATGAGCTGATGAAATTCAAACACTGATCACAATGATGGTGGTTTGTTGCAATTAAAACTCAATTGTGCTTTTCTCTGCACTAAATGGCAGTGCTGTGGTTGGATAGTGCAGATTAGGGGGTGGTATTATTATAATAAGAGCTCCTTATGACATCATAAGGAGAGCCAAATTTTAACAACCTATTTTTTCATGTGCTTATAGAGAATGGTTTACCAAAACTAAGTTACTGGGTTGATCTTTTTCACATTTTCTAGGTTGATAGAAGCACTGGGGACCCAATCATAGCACTTAAACATGGAAAAAGTCTTGTTTAAGATTTTCATGCCATGGCCCCTTTAACTGGCTGTAGCTAGCGAAGTTAGAGGAGGTTGACTCGCAGCACTTAACACGTGTGTTTTTTTTTCCCGCTTGCTTGGGAAGCAGACCGGACGTGACATGGGGGCGTGGCAGCATCGATGATTCCATTTTTTAATTCGAAGTTCGATGTTGTGACTTAATTTCGATTGATTTTGATTTAAAATCAAAATCATGACACCCTTAATATTTACTCATTATGAGTCAAAAATAACCCAGCCATTTTTAGAGTGTACGATACTTCTGCTTGTTTATCAGTCGTTGAACGATGCGCCGGTTGGTTGTTGTGATATTTGTCCCTGACACTGTAATTGGACAACATAGTGGGAAGTGACATTGACGAGTTGAGCATTTCTCCCAAAGTTAAAAAAATTTCAACTCTCGGTACTCAGCGCTAAGCTGCTGGTGTTTTTGAAAAGCGCCACGCTTTCATTGGAAACAATTAAAAACATACGCCGGCCACTGGCATGAACACTTTGGTGTGCACGCTACCTAAGTGGTGCTTTAGTCATACTTTAGTACCACTTATGGTACAGAGGTGATATAGCACTAAAAATCCCCCCCTATGATTACAAGCTTTATATACTATTTAGCACCATTTTTTACGTGTTTTGAAAATGTGTTCAGCGAAATCCAACTTATTAAAGAGCAATTTATAAAAAAATTAATCATAAATTTATTTTGATCATATTTAAAGAAAAAACACAGACAAAACAAAGACATCTCTTCATAAATATGAAGAAAACAACAGAAGTGAAAAGAGTTTATCAAGTGAAGCATTTATAACTTAGCCAGTTTATTAATCTTCCTTCATTAAACGTCTGTGAATGATAGACCTGCAGTCTCATCTATTGGTTGTGCGGTTGTGTATTTCAGATTTACTAAAAACAAGTTTTCCAAGAATTCTGGTGGCTATTATGTAACTACAGCCTGCTGTAAAAGCTAACACATCAATACAGAATTAAACAAACCTATGCTCTTTAATTACATGAGCTCTTCGAGTAAAACCAACTGAATGGATTATACATCCCACACATCATTTTCTTTTAAGTAAAATGTCAAGTGCCTGGATTAAATACATCAAGCTATTAGGCAGTGTTAAAGTCCAAGAAATTGCAATATGTGATATTTTCTCTGGTGAAGTCCGCTACAAAACAGCCGAAGTGCATTCAGGTGCTTTTAATCAAAGTGCATCTGATGTGCTCTAGCAGGATAAAAGGAAAGAGAGCAAATGAAATACCGGTGTAAAGTTACTGTGTTGTTCCTCCTGGGCCCTCGCACGCTTATCTACTCCCATCATCTCCCTCTCTCTCACATTCTCTTTCCCCCTTTGCCTCAGACAAATCCTCAATTGTCAGAATACGTGTGAACTGTTGTTTCAGAGCAGCCGACAGCCGATTGACCCTTGAACAAAGGAGTGTAGTGTCCAGAATGTAGTGCCCTGGCCTGCAGGAGCACAAATCAACTGGTCTGCTATTAAATTTAAATAGATCTAAACAACCCAGTCTCACCCCATAGCGTCAATATTTGACGACACTTGACCATGCGTCAATATGTTGACGCGGAGGGTATACCTTTCGCGTCATTTTTTGACGAACTGGGGACTTCAATACTATTAAGTCCGTTGCATTCTCTTTCCTATTTTCTTACCATTTTCTACCATTTTCGCGTCGGTTTAGGGTTAGATTTACATAATGACATCCCTACCCAAACCTTTCCCTAACCCCAATGCCAGGCGACAACTGTTTAATTTCGCGTACCTAATAGTATTGAAGTCCCCAGTTCGTCAAAAAATGACGCGAAAGGTATACCCTCCGCGTCAACATATTGACGCATGGTCAAGTGTCGTCAAATATTGACGCCATGGGTGTGAGACCGTGTTAATCTAAACATGCTATGCTAAAACAGGCCCAAGAGTTATACAAAAATATAAAGCTGAAATTCATTTTTCGGTTTAAATTAAAAATCGAGCAAGTACAAAAAAGTGTGCACTACTTACATTCACAACGGTAAGCTTACAGTATGTTTAATAATAGCTGACCCTTATCACATATATCCTTTGAAAACTGATGACTTTTTATAGATCAGGCACAGCTTGTTGCACCATCCAAGAGACCTTCAGATGTTTTTTTAATAAACTCAGAGAAACACACAGTTCTTAAAGGAAAACACCACAGTTTTTAATTTTTTACTATGTTCTTACCCCAAATTAGACTAATTAATACGTACCTATATTATTTCAATACGTGCACTTAATCTTTATACAGCGCGTCGTGAATGTGTTAGCATTTAGCCTAGCCCCATTCATTCCTTAGGATCCAAACAGGGATTAATTTAGAAGCCACCAACACTTCCAAGTTTTTCCGATTCCTAAGATTGTTACATGAGTAGTTACATGAGTAACTACTTATGTAACAGTCTTTAAATAGTGAAACCATGGAAGTGTTTGGTGGCTTCGAAATTTATCCCTGTTTGGATCCTAAGGAATGAATGGGACTAAGCTGAATTACAACACTGTCACCACGCGCTGTACAAAGATGAAGTGCACGCATTGAAAAAATATGTATTTATTTGTCTAAGTTGAGGTAAGAACGTAGTAAAATATTTGAAAACGGTGGTGTTTTCCTTCAATAAATAGGATGAAATGCATTCAGTATAAATGTAGTAAACAAGGTTCACCACAGATAGAAGGAGTACTCTTAAGAGTGTTGATTTCAAATAAAACCTACTTAATTTACAAGTGTAACACTAAATATATCTATAAACACAACTACAAACTACATTAAATCGCTAAAACAAATATTTATAAGCTTTAACAGCTCACCCTGCACCCATGACTACTTCTCCTATACTCATTTTTATCTGACTGACATTAAGTAATTGACATGTTTGCTAAAAACACAAGAATACAAATCAAAACTGGTTTGGGTTTCATGGCATTTGCTTTTATGGGTGTATGAAGTCAACAAGACCAAACTGAGTGTCCCATTTGCCATTTTATTATTTAAAATGGGGCTTATGGGAGCCATAATACAGAAAGCTGTCCACTACCCCTGCAGAGTCCTTGCAGCATTACATCACCAAAGTGTGGATTTAGAAGAGAACCACATGAGCTGAGAGGGACGTTACACACAGGGCCATAAATAAGCATTAAAGGCGGGGTGCATGATCTCTGAAAGCCAATGTTGATATTTGAAATCACCTGAACAAACACGCCCCTACCCCAATAGAGACAGAGCGCAGCGCGTCATAACCTGAAAACCACGCCCACCGGGGGGGAAAGCAATCCAACGGTCTCCATTGACTTTGTATTGCAAGAGTCCGCCTCCTTGTCATTTCTGGCTTATAACAAAAACCTGAATAATGCCTAAAAGCTGCTTTGTGACAATATGTACAGCTAACAAGCCAAAAAACCAGAAATAAGTTTTTATAAGCTGTCGAGCCGTAAAACCCAGTCTTTAAGGAGAATAAAGTGGATCGCCGACTGCGTTTCCCCCTATTGGGCGCAGTTTTACTAATAGGAGTACTATGAAAAGTTGCCTGTATCCATCTCCGTGTCTAAACGCTCGTCTTTTGAAGTCGACAGCTTATAAAAACGTATTTATTTATTTTTTTGGCGTGTTAGATGTACACCTTGTCACACAGCAGCTTTTAGGTATTATTCTGTTTTTAAGTTTAATCTGTAAATAAGTTTTTATAAGCTGTCGACACCAAAAAACGAGCGTTTAAAGACACAAAAATGGATACAGGCAACTTTTCATAGTACTTCTATTAGTAGAACTGCGTCCACTAGGGGGAAACGTAGTCGGCGATCCACTTTATTCTCCTTAAAGACTGGGTTTTACGGCTCGACAGCTTATAAAAACTTATTTCTGGGTTCTTTGGCTTGTTAGCTGTACATATTGTCACACAGCAGCTTTTAGGCATTATTCAGTTTTTTGTTATAAGCCAGAAATGAAAAGGAGGCGGCTTCTCGCAATACAAAGTCAATGGAGACGGTTGAATTGCTTTCCCCCCCGGTGGGCGTGGTTTTCAAATTTGCATAACTGCGCTCTGTCTCTATAGAATCTGGACCTTCTTTTAATAGACCCGCCCCACACATACGTAACCCTGGCAACGATGCCGTTAGTATACACGCCCCTTACTGCTGATCGGGTACAAGTACTTTGCCCGATTCCCGTGTTTTTCAAAAATCATGCACCCTGCCTGTAAGGAAAATAAATTGTTTGAAATTTAGACAATTTGATGTGAAAGCTGGAAAACAGCTTAAACCAGATTAAGTTTTCTGGACTTTCAGCCTTGTCAGGTTAGTCTGTTGGATGGTTTTATGGAAGTTTAGGTACTTTTTAAACCAGGCTAAATCTGCTTTCCAATAGGCTTATACACAAACTAATTCTGATCAAAAGACATAATCATGCTTAGCCATAAAAAAAGAAACTTGCTTGTTACGCTTTTGAAAACAGATGCTAACTGCTGATGATTATTTTGCTGAAAAGTTATGGTTTGGGGGCTCATCAAAATTTTAGGACTAGGCGGGGTTGTGGTGTGACAAAGGTTGTTTAACTTTACCTTGCGTCTGTGTAAGGATTCAGTGAAGCTTGGCGTTCCAGCTGTGTTTTGGGTAGTGATGTAACACCTTTTGTATAATCCTGAATAACTCCTAACCACAAATGGCTCCCTGATCCTAACCAGATTCCTATACACATCAAACTGTTTGAAAGCTTCCTGTGATTTTGGAGGTCCTTGAATAGTACCAAAAATAGCTAGATTCACTATGGCTTTTAAGCTCTTAAAGGTGGGGTGCATGATTTTTGAAAAACACTTTGGAAAAGGGAGTCAGGCCGAGTACCAAAACACACCTGTAGCCAATCAGCAGTAAGGGGCGGTTCTACTAACCGGCATTGTTGCTTGAGTTGCGTATGTGTGGGGCGGGTCTATCAAAAGAAGGTCCAAATTCTATTGGGGTAGGGCTGTGTTTGTTTAGGTGATTTCAAATGTCAACATTGGCTTTCAGAGATCATGCACCCCACCTTTAAATAACCTAGACTGATTAACTGAGCATAGTTATTTTCTCATACATTAACTTTATATACTTGGAGCTATTTACAGTTTCTTTGTCTTTCTCAATTACCTTTATATTTCCTTCTCCTAAATCTGAAAAGCTCATGTTATGCCAGATCCACCCCTGGACAGCCATCCAACTGTCACATGTGCTAACATATCTAAAGTGACCAGATGGCCTCATTTTCTGGGACAGTCACATTTTTTGTAAACAGTCCCAAAGCAATAAAAGGACAAAACATTTAAAAAGGTTTTGTCCCCATTTTTTAATGCATAATGATATTTTGACCATTGAACTTGCTTTTCAATTTTAAAACTTGGTTGTCATCATAGACTAATCCAACGCCAACTATAACCAAGAGCTGTCATACACTACCTACATCCCTACTGTTTATATATTGCATAAAGCTCTATTTTATTAAAAGTCATTATAATTGAAATATTTAATTTTATGCAAAAAACTTTTTTTAACATGAAAAGTGTTCCAAGCTTGTTGGTACGGGACCGTAATGACATCCCAGGTGAAAAAGTAGTACACTTACATAATGTACTGAAAGTGCTTTATTTTCACACACTAATTTTGTACTTAATATACTAAAAAAACATCTTTAGTACTTCTTAAGATGTTCTTAAGATTATCAAAGTGTACTTCACTGTGCTATTTTGAGACACCATGAACATGAACCAAAATGCACTTTTAACATACTATATCTGTATTAAAAAAACTATTTAGTTAACACTTGTATTAAACCTGAACTCAACTATTATACAAAGATGGGTTCAAGTTTACTACAAGTGGTACCTAAATACATTTTTTAAATACATTTTTAGCACATTTTAGTTCGTATTTATGGTGTCTCAAAATAGCACAGTGAAGTACACTTTGATAATCTTAAGAACATCTTAAGAAGTACTAAAGATAAATTTTTAGTATATTAAGTACAAAATTAGTGTGCAAAAATAAAGCACTTTAAGTACACTATGGAAGTGTACTACTTTTTCACCTGGGACAGTGCTTTACTGTTTTGTATCCCTTCAGTGTTTTGTATCAAAATAAACATTGTATTTTTTTAGATTCAGTTGTTATCTATATATTATTATCTCTATCTCTATCTCTATCTCTATCTATCTCTATCTATCTATATCTATCTATATCTATCTATATCTATCTATATATATATATATATATATATATATATATATATATATATATATATATATATATATATATATATATATATATATATATATATATATATATATATATTATATGCATATTTTACATTTAAAGAAAATGTTTCTTCTTTGGACAGTCTACGGACTATGCCAGATTTACATTTCACTGCACGTACTAGTTCTGTATACTGTATTATATGTATATAACTGTGTATATGACAAATCTGGAATTTTAAATTGCTTAATTTGTATGTATTTTATAGGGGGGGGGGGTGCTAATTAATGTGAATTCGTACGACCATGTACAATACGTTTTTGTACGATTTGCTTTCTCTCTGCAGTGTAAAAATGCTATATAAATAAATTTAATTAATAATTAATAGCTATGTTAATTGCTGAAATTAAATCAAATCTTTTAAGAGACCAATAAATTACAGTGGCCTATTTGTACACTTTTAAACACTTAAAATGTCTAAACGCCATTGCATTAAATGAAAAGTGTCATTATAGCAAAGTTGATGCCTTTTCTCTGCCTTGGACTAACTTTTTTAACCTTGCCTGTTTAAATGATATATGCATACATATTATTGGATATATGAACTCAGTTCACACAGGTGCCATTGGCAGAGTAACCACAGGTTCCCAGTTTAATGTTGTTTATATTTTGTTATATAATGCAAAAACATTAGTACCTTGTAAGTGTGGAGTGAGTGCCTAAGTACGTATTTAGTCCATATGTTAACGTTTTTTTTCTTTCTCCTCATTAAAAGCACTTGCTTTGGTGTGGATTTGTTGCTTCACACTGCATTCCTGAGCCGGAGTCTGGATGGCCATTGCTGGGGCTGTTCCAGATAAGAAACCTGAGAGCAGAACTGATCAAAAACATTCCCAACATCAAATCTCTCTCCTCACATTGGCTGCTGAGTGCTCAGGAGTTCAAGGTCAGAGTTTTCCCCTGGTTGAGATTGAGTCTTTATGGGTGTAATCATCTATCCATGTGTATGCTGTTTCTTTTCTTTTTCTTTGGCAAACATATAGGACTTGTTAAGCCTTTCCTATAAGAACGGATCTCATTTGAAAAGGTTTGTTTATTCAGTGTAAAAGAAATATTATTTTAGGTATCTTTAAAGTGCGTGTTGTTCTGTAATGTAAACCATTCACAAGTTCTCACACACGCACGCGCGCACACGCATGCACGCACACAGAGGACACCTTAGACATCTATTGTTTTCATACTGACTTAATATTATTTTAAATCCTCCAACTTAAACCTGCTGGCATTATTAGACTTGGAAAACAAGATTTATATGATTTATGTATTTTCCTTTAATTAGTGAGGGCCAAGTTGGCATTGATTCTCTAAATGTGTCAATACAAAAATATCCTTTACAAGCACAGCCAGATCATTACACATACACACACGCACACACACCTCAATACACTGGTTCTCAAACTGGGTGGCCGCTAGATAGGGGCCTCCATTATGACATTTTATAAAATACATTAATTTATCACACATTTTGTGTAAATAATAAACTTCAGAAAAACTAAAACACAAACAAACAGAAAAAAATAACACTTCTAATCATCCGCAGCACTACATTGTATCATTTAATATTTTTTATTTAAATTAAGTTTTAAGTTTGAGATTTTTTTATGTCATTAATTGTTTTCATCTCAAAGCATGCATACTACACAAGGGGGCCACACCTCAAAAGTTTGAGAAACACTGCCATAATAGCCAACTCAGTTTATCCTGTTTCATTTAAATAACTCTTACTTACACTCTAAAAAAATGGTGCTTAATAATAAAAGCTTGTAATAATAGTGGAACCATTTTTAGAGCTACAGAGCACAGAGTTCAACTTGGTACAGTTCTACACAGGTGCTACACAGATTCTACATAGGTGATGTTAAGCACTAAAAATGGTTGCCCTATGATTACGAGCCAGTGAAACTTTTAGGGGTGGTTTCCCGGAGAGGGATTATCTTAAATCAGGATTATTTTAATTAGGAAATATAACTAGTTTTAACAAACATGCCTTACTAAAAACATTACTTGTGTGCATTTTGATGCAAAACAAAATGCACTGATATGTCAGTGCAAGTTATTTTCAGTTTGAACAGCTCTTACATTTATTTTAGTCTAGGATTAGTCTAATTCCTGTCTGGGAAACTGCCACAATGTGCTATTTAGCACCATTTTTTTGAGTATACACTGCCCTCTTCTGGTGGTCTATGGTAAAGGCCTAATAATAATTTTTAAGACTGTCGTCTGAGTTGAAAGAGAGTTTGGTGCAAACATACCACTGCAAGTGACAGAATTTGATATTAAAGTATACTATTCCACAATTGAAGTGTATCAAAAAAGTTTATTAAAGTTGTCCTAAGACAAAAATGGGTATTAGGGATTGGTGTTATGTAGAGTTTTATCAAAGGTTATCAAAAAATGAAAGCTGTTATTTACTTACCCTCATGCTGTTCTGAACCTGTAGACGGTTATTGGACGCACGTGTGGTGACGCGATACACATGGTCGGAACTTTACTTCCGGTTTCTGTTGGTTTAATGGTCTGACTAGATGCTAAACTGAACTTTTGAACAAATACCCTCGTCGAAAATAACAAATATTTTGGTTTACTAGGTAATCTACTTGTTGTTTATTTTGCTTCTTATGTAAATAAACTACTCTAAAACAGGCCCGGTACTAGGCTTGCTGGACTGGGGGGGCAGTCAGGATTTTTGGGTGGGCAGCCATTTCTCGACTAAAATGATTCATACACTAAAATTATGGATGTTTCAATCCAATATTATTTTGCATATGTCTTATAATAAAAGGTCATTTATATGTCATTTTGCACGTTCAACTTTTAAAAGTAGATGCAATTAGATTAATGATTTATAATGTTATAATGATTACACTAGTTTGACACATTTAGTCACAGTTAATGAAATCAGGCAAGCAGGTGATATGAATACAAAGCTGTATATATAGCTATATTTAATTAATGTTTACACTGCATTTAATCTATTATTTCACTTATAGATAAATTAAAGCCATTCTTATACCTACCCTACCCAGCATATGCCTTTATTCTAAATAAACACGTGTTAGGAACTTTATTTCCACTTCTCAAACGTTTTCTTCATTTAAAATAATGTATTTTCAATGTGATATATGTGATAAGCTGTATTGTCATTAATTCCTGATGCGGCCTTCACATAGGATGCGGTGCGCGCCGCGCTGCGCTATGAAACCCATTCATTTCAATGGCTTGCGCCGCGCGAGGGCGGTTTTTTGTTGCGCCGAGCAAAGCGCGAGCGCAGCGGAGCGCAGCTTGCGCTCACGCCGCGGTCAAAGTTCAACATAGTTTAACTTTTGCGCTGCGCTCTGTGACGATTACCGGCGCGGCCAATAGAAACGGGGCATCCAAACAAGCAAAATGGACGAAAGCTTATACTCGGGATTCTAAGGGCTTTATTATACAAGTTTATGCTCCTACAGAGACATCGGAAGGAAAGCCGTCTCATGGAAACACGTAGCAATTCAAGTTGGCATGTCAGGTGTGTTTTAAGTCAAGCAGCTTGTTGTAGGTATGCTTAAAGTTACGTGAAATGGAGACGAGCAACATCAGGCTCTGTATTCCTCGTCGACTATTTAACGCAAATATAAACACTGTAGTAATTTATTGAAAACCCCGCCTACTTTGGTCTGGCCATCAGAGCACAAATCGCTTGGCTGCGCCGAACCCAGCGGCGAGCGCAGCGCACACCGCATCCTATGTGAAAGCCGCATCACCCTATCATGCTGCTGCAGCAACCTCAAATATCACAACAAAGCACAACGCTTTAAATAATCTATTTTGAAACATCATGCAATTTGACATGCATGACAAATTCTTCAAAGGTTATCCTGTTTGCCTATAACAGCACCAGACAAAAGCAAGCACAAGCCCTAAAATACTGTAAGTGTGATTTGCGACGAGACCAATGATAAATCACACTGCTTTGTTCATAACACAGCAAATTAGATATTATAAAACAACGCAACATTATAGAATACAACGCAACATTATAAAATACAACGTTTTACCTTACGATGACCTTGCGGAGTGAAAGCTGCTCCTGAACTTAAAAGTCTGTAGATTTTTGCGTGTGAAGTTTTCCTCAAACGCGAGCTGAATGAGCTGATGAATGACGATGACGATGACAAAACCGCTAAAATTTGAATTTAAAACTGCACACGATGCTCAGCTGTTACAATACTGTATATTTACTGTATAACCATCTTATATCACTTATATCTACTATATGCCACAACCAAACTGCATATTCTAATTTTAATAAACAGAACTACGTCTAAAACAAACACATTAAATGCTGCTGGAGACTTGCCATTGGCTGTTGTATTTGAATTAATAAATAATGAGGTGAGTCCAAGAAAGGATAAGGGGCTATTTTGGGCATGTTTTACTATAAAAGAAAGTTTTAGATTAATATGTGTTGGGTTATTACGTTTATGTAATACTAAATTGCATTGTTTCTGATATATATTTTAAAGATGTGTGTTTTTTTAATTACCGTCATAGAGAACAGTAGTACTTTTCCTGTGACTTAAATACTGCTGAAAAGCCCTCCAAAGCTTACATAAGCTAATCAGATGATAGTGGGCGGGAGCTGTAAACGCTAGTGCTTGACTAAAGAAGACAGTGTTTGTTTAACCTCTTAAGCGTCGTCCTATCCTTTAGAGTGGGGGGGTGAAAAGTTGAAGTGCATCTTCAAATGAATATAACTCTGGCACTTTTTGGTCTAGAAGCCTAATCTTGGTCTTGTTTTAAAGAAGACAATTGAAGGTTTTTGACTGAAGTGTAACCAGGTGAAAATATTTAACAGAAAAATTGTTATAGCAGTTTACATTTTATAAAATAAAATAAAAATAATCCAATAACATATTAATTTTATTAAAAAAATTATAAAAAGGTAAATTTTTAAAAAAGTAATAATGTAAACATGAAGCCAGATGTCTCAAGCAGTTGTGATCCAAATTTCAAGTTAAAATCACAAAAAATGAGGTTTGTGTTACAGTTTTAGTGGTTTTACCAACAACGGCCAGTAGGTGTCAACGGTTTGCTGCATACTCTTGTCATAAATGAATCAATTACTTTCACAGCATTATTATTACTGCTAAAACATTTTGAAATATGAAAACTACATTCTAAGAGCTTTCCAATGATATATAGTTTGTCAACATTTTTGAAGATTTATAATAGGATATAGGCATTATAAATAAATAATAATAATATGCATTCCTATGGGAGGGGGGGCATGTAACAAAAAACTGTCACTAAATTATTTCTATCATCAGATGACTTTGACATATGAAAACTACATTCTGAGAGCTTTCCAGTGATATATAGTTTATCAAGATTTTTGGGGTTTAGGGTGGGGGTTTAGTGTTAAAAAAATGTAAAAACATATTGGGCCTACATGTGGGCCAGTGACCTTTTTGAAACTGACTTTCACTACGTCATTTTTTTCTCAAAATGGTAAAGATATATGATAACTACACTCTTAGAGCTTTCCAATGATATATAGTTTGTCAAAATTGTTTAGGTTTGGAATAGGGTATTAGTGCTATACATATGTAAAAACAAACTGGGTCCACCTGTGGCCCGGTGACATTTTTGAATCTGACTCTTACTCTGTTATAATTTCTCCAAAATGGTGATAAAATATGAAAACTACACTCTTAGAGCTTTCCAATGATATATAGTTTGTCAAGATATTTTAGGTTTAGATAGGGTATTTGTGTTACCAATATATAATAACAACATGGGCCCACCTTTCAACCTGTGGCATTTTAAAAAATGGCTCTCACTATGTAATTTCTTTCCCAAAATTCTGATGATAAATGGAAACTACACCCTTAGAGCTTTCAAACGATATATAGTTTGTCAGGATTGGATAAGAATTCACGTGGAAAACACGGAAATAAACGTAGGCGCCCCACTGGCGAGACAGTGACATTTATCAGGATATAAATGTTTTGAGGCGCACTCTCTTCATAAATGAATCAATTACTCTCCCTACATAATTTATTTTATAAAACACTGCTGAAATATGTATTCTAGAGGCTTAGACCTTTCCAACAACATATAGTTTGTAGTGATAGATTAACATTTACCTCAACAATATTGAAGTAAACTTAGGTGTCCCGTATACGGGACGGTGACGCTTAACAGATGAGACACTCCGTTATTTTAAGGTTGGATGGACATTTTTGGGGGGGGCAGAAGGAAAATCTGCGTAGACCCGGCCCTGCTCTAAAAGGACTTTGTTATTTATTCTTAGCGGAGTTTATGTGTGTTCCACGAAAGCTGCTTGTTTATGTTGTTAATGCTGAAACCGTCTATACATTTATTTGTTCTGCTGAACACAAAAGAAGATATTTTGAGGATTTTTGGTAATCAGTTTTGGAGCACCATTGACTTTCTATAGAAGGAAAAAAAACTCCTCCCCCAAAACACCCTTTTTTTAATTAGAAAAAGGCGAAAACATATCAGAAAATCAATTGTGACCAAATTATTACATTTACATAGTCATTTAGCAGACGCTTTTGTCCAAAGCGACTTATAAATGAGCTAAAAAATAGAAGCAATTAAAACAACACAAGAACATAAGTGCACTAAAAGTCTAACACAGTATATATTTTTTTAATGACAGAAAAAAGAAAAACAGAAAAGATATTAAGCTCTGTATTATTAAGTGAGGTGTTGGTTGAAGAGATGAGTTTTTAGCCGATTCTTAAAGATGGCTACAGAATTGGCAGATCTTGTTGCAACCAGCAGATCATTCCACAGATGTGGAAGAGATACAAAGGTGGTATAGTTATTACAGATTCTTTACACTACTGAGGACCAAATGTTTTAACCCAGACATACATTTACTTTATGCATTTGATGCGTTTATCTAAAGCAGGGGTGCCCAACCCTGTTCCTGGAGGGCTACCATCCTGCAGATTTTAGCTCCAACCCCAATCAAACACAGCCGAAGCAGCTAATCAAGGTGTTCAGGATTGCTTGATAATTACAAACAGGTGTGTTGGAGCTGGGTTGGAACTGAAGTCTGCAGGATGGTAGCCCTCCAGGAGCAGGGTTGGGCACCCCTGATCTAAAGTATCCAAAAGTATAATTTTTGACGGAGGTGGCGTTTAGCGACTTTTGCATATGAGCTTCACATAGAAGCACAATGTATTATATAAATATATATATATATATATATATATATAATGTATTGGAAAATTTTGGTAAGTAATTGGACTACGCAGAATTATGAAAATATTCCTAAAATAGTCCTCATACTGTTTGCTGCAGTCTCTGGGGATGTGTGGCACATGGTGATTTTGTGAATGGGCATCAGTAGCTAAATGCTTTCATTGTGATTTCTAAGAGACAGTAGTGTTTTTAATGTGCTCTTTTTAAGGGACACTCTACTTTTTTTGAAAATAGGTTTATTTTCCAGCTCCCCTAGAGTGAAATATTTGAGTGATTTTTACCGTTTTGGAATCCATTCAGCCGATCTCCGGGTCTGGCGGTACCACTTTTAGCATAGCATAATTCATTGAATCCTGATTAGACCATTAGCATCACGAGTTTGGATATTTTTCCTATTTAAAACTTGACTCTTCTGTAGTTACATCGTGTACTAAGACCGACAGAAAATTAAAAGTTGCAATATTCTAGGCAGATATGGTTAGGAATTATACTCTCATTCTGGCTCAATAATCAATGACTTTGCTGGCGTACCACGGCTGCAGCAGGCGCAATGATATTACGCAGTGCCCGAATATAGTCCCCTGCTATTGCAAGTAACCAAGGGGACTATTTCCGGGCGCTGCGTAACATAAAAAAAAATTATATAAAAAAAAGTGGAGTGTCCCTTTAAGACATAAGGTGATATATAAAATGATGTGCACTTATACGAAAGGCTGGAATACAGTATGGAGGCCTAGAAAAACTATTATTAAAACATAAACATAAAAATAAAATACCTCCATATTAAAATCATGACAACAACAACGAATTTTCAAAGAAATGACATTAACTGCTTTCGTTCTTTAAGTGGTTTTTATAATAACAAACACACTGTATAGTCAAATGTACAATAATAAAACTGCAATATTGGTGTAAAATTGTTTGACAAAATCATACAAAAATAAACCATTGCTATAAACATCAGTTTTTCATGCATACCATCTTATCATGAAACATCAAACTCGTGACACATTATTGTCCCAAAGGCAGTTCATAGGTCACAAGCGATCACATCTTCACAAATGCTGTAAATTCTCGATTGTCTTCAACACTGGAAACGGTTTCATTGAATTCAACAGTTGCATAGCAACAGACCAAAGTGAAAATGACACTGCTTGTTTACAGGGATCAAATCTTTTGATTTCTGTAAAGTTTCCATTGATTCTAAACAAGGTACAAGCAACTATCAAAACAAAAGCAGAATAATAGCACATACAGTATAACCACGGAAATCCATGTGAGAAAATATAAAGAACTTCATTCAATCAGAGCCACAGAGTGACACTGACCCCTAGAGGAACATTAAAACATTACATTCTACAGGTAGCGACTACCTTGTTTTACGACAACAAGCTCTGCATTATTTCAAGAACCGCTTTCACATATACCACACAGTGATGCCATATGTTGAAGACAGGAATTAAAAGAAATGTAATTCGTACAGTCTAAAAAATTATTATTTTCATGTGCTCCCGTTTAAAGGGATAGTTCACCCAAAAATGAAGACTCTGTCATCACTTACTCACCCTCATGTTGCCACAAACTGCACAAATCTCTTTGTTCCGACGAACACAAAGGAAGATATTTTGGAAAATTCTTGCAACCAAACCGTTCGTAGACCCCATTCACTTTTTATAGTAGGAAAAAAAATACTATGGAAGTAAATGGGGTTTGGTTACAAACATTCCTCAAAATATTTTCCCTTGTGTTCATAAAAACAAAGAAATCCACACAGGTTTCTAACAACATGACAGTGAGCAAACGATGACAGAACCCTCACCTTTGGGTGAACTATACCTTTAAAGCAAAAACTGAAACTGCGAATGTGTTACCTTACGCCTGTAGTCGTGCTGTTTTATGGCCTTACAGGCAACATTAAATTTTAAAGGATTAGTCCATTTTCTTCACTACTACAACAACTACAACTTCTCGTCTATCTCCGGTCCCGTGACGCGCCAGCGCGACCCCACGCAATACACCATCACGTCAAGAGGCAACGAATGACGAATGCGAAACTCCGCCCCAGTGTTTACAAGTGTGGAGAAAGAGGACCGTTTCGACGTTGTTGTATGTTGAATGATACTAATTAATGTCTTTGTGTCAGTTTATTGTTTAAAATGGTCCGTAAATGTGCGTTTCATATATGTAACACGTGACCTTTCGACGTCATTGCGCAATTACGTGAGGTCACGCTGACGCTTCACCGTTTCGCTACACTCTAAAAAAACAAACGGTGCTATATAGCACCAAAACAATTGCTTTGGATCGTAACGATAGAAGAACCATTTTAGTGCCATATAGCACCGGTGAAGAACCAGTGAGGCACCGGTGGGGCACCGGTGAGGCACCAGTGTAGAACCATATAGGGGCCGTGTGGCACCACATATGGTTCTGCATGGCACTATATGGTTCTACACAGGTGCTTCACTGGTGCTTCGCTGGTGCTTCGCTGGTTCTTCGCCGGTGCTATATGGCACTAAAAATGGTTCTTCTATCGTTACGATCCAAAGCAACTGTTTTGGTGCTGTAGAGCACCGTTTGTTTTTTAGAGTGTGGATAAGACCCTTATGCCTCGTTCGGGATCGTTTAGAGTCCTTTGAAACTCAGTTGAAAAAAAGTGTTGGGTTCCATTAAAATGAGAAAAATCCTGGAATATTTTCCTCAAAAAAACCCAATTTCTTCTCGACCGAACAAAGAAAGACATCAACATCCCGGATGACACGGTGTTAAGCAAACCATCTGGACTTTTTCCAAGAAAATGGACTAATCCTTTAAGACAAGTGCCTTGTCATGTGAGGTGTTTTGTTTTGAAGTGTATACCGTAGGTCTGATTTCAGAATATAATGGAGGCACATATGGTGAACATATAGGCACATGCTCATACTATTGATAAAGTTAAGGCACTGGTGATGTATAGTTAGCCAATTTATATTCCATAAATTCTGCTATATACTCTACATAGGTGATGTTTAACACAAAAAATGGTTCCCCTATGAGTATATAGCAGAATTTCATTCATACTTGTGTGATCATATGAAAATGGGAAATATTTAATATTTTAAAATATAAGTGGCATCGATGTACAAGTATGTTTTTTAAAATGTATTTGACATATTTTCCATATATCTGTAAGAGATATTTTAAAACCTCCTGGGTAGTTTTCCTGTCATTAGTAGGTAAAAACAAGAGAGATGGTTTAGACTAAGCCATGATAATTTGAAAGCAACTCCGGGGTGTAATTCCAAATTTAGGCTCTTTTAAAATGTTTAGGCTTTTCTTGCATAAAATCACTGTAGAATCAGCACGGAGAAAAAGTTTCAGGTTTTGCATGGTCTCAATATCATCTGTCCTAGAGATGAGGTGAGACGAGTGTCCTTTTCTTTCAAACACATTTACGCAACATAACAATATAAACTTTCGCATTTGGTTCAGGCTATTTTATATTTACAAGGATAAAAAAACATTAAAATATCAATAATTATCAATATACAGGTGAAAATACGTATTCACAAATCGGCAGTAATAATAGATTCACTGTACAACAGTCGGCTAGTGTCAGCAAGCAGAGCCGCTTGCGATGGGTCTATCTGCAAGCCCTTTTGTGTCATATGTCCAAAAACAGGCATCGTGCCCGTCATGGGTGTCAGCGTGACACAGTGAGAGAGTAAAGGTGTGTTGGCATCATGATTGGAGCCTGTGGAAGGCACGCTGGTCACATGACCTGTACTGGTGGACCCACTGGCACTGCTGGGTGACCGGCTCTTGGGCGGAGGGCAGTGCTGCACTACCTGTGGAGGGCCTTGAGAAGCTGCAAAGTGAGCGGCGGGGAAAGCAGCGTAGCCTGGAGGAATTGGGTATCCGTTCACAGGTATGAAATGCTGGTTCTGTGGCATCGGTGCCGCCATAAAGCCCGCAATCTGTCCCGGTGGGAGACTCTGCGGAGGTCCATAGATATATCCGGCGTAACGCGGGCTGCTAAGGTTGCTGACGGGGCTGGCGCTCAGCGAGGTAGTTTGGGTGGTGGCGTTCCCTCCGGATGGAGTGCTGGAGCTGGCGTGGGAGGACAGGCCCTCCCAGGCACGCAGACGGGCGTGGATGTCTTTGAATCTCGGCCGGCGTGCTGGGCCCTCCTGCCAGCACTCGGTCATCAACGTGTACACACGAGGTGGGCAGTCCTCCGGGCAGGGAAGCAACTGTCTCTTTCGCACCATTTCCATCACCTCCTGGTTGCTGAAACCGTAATAGGGCTGCAGGCCGAAACTGAAGATCTCCCACAGGACCACGCCAAATGCCCAAATGTCTGAGTCTGTGCTATACTTTCCATAAACCATGGCCTCTGGTGACATCCAGCGTATGGGAAGCAGAGTATTGGGCTGGACCCTGTAGTAATCCGAGGTGTAGGTGTCCCTGGACAATCCCAGGTCAGAAATCTTAACGTGAAGCTGCTCGCCAACCAGGATGTTTCTTGCCGCAAGGTCCTTGTGGACGAAGAAATGGCTCGCGAGATACTCCATCCCGGCGGCAACCTGAATGGCCATGTGCAAGAAGTCTCCGTGGTCGAGACTGGACTTCACGGTGCCGTCTTCGTCACTACTGCAGCCCACATCTGAATGGGGCGAGCGCATAATGAGGAACTCGTGGAGGTCGCCCTGGGCCAGGAACTCGAAGAGCATGCAGACAGGCTGCTCCTGGGTCACGACACCCAGAAGACAAACCACATTGGGATGATGAAGTTCTGACAGTACGGATGCCTCCTGCTGGAAGTCTCCCCAATGTTGTGCGCTCGAGATGTCTTTTAGTGTTTTTATGGCCACTAGCTGAGCATGCTCCATGCCTGGCAGGTACAGGTGACCTTTGTAGACCTTACCAAAGGCACTCTCACCCAACTCCTCCATGAAACGGACAGCGGATAGAGGAAGCTCTTTGGCTTTGCTCTGGATAAGAGAGAAAAATGGCAATGTAAGTTTGCGGTATTAGACAATAATGCATGCGTTCTTTCTAGCTAGTATTTTTTAAGCATACTCAAACCACCAAAAACTTCAAGCTGGCAGTTTTCTAGAAGCTGTCGTTGGCCTTTGACCGGTACTTTGATCTGAGGGTGTAAAGTCTGGTGTAGTTTAACCTTTCGTTCACTCTCTGACCTCGGTTCCATCATTCTTTCCGACCTTACTATTGATCAACATCAATAAACCCAGACCATCACATCCATGTGTTATTTCAAGTTTCAGTAAGCCTTTAGTTGTTTACACAAAGTTCTGCTCTGATTTATTCTTGGAAAAACAGAAGTATAAAATTAGTGGAAAGATTTGCGAGTGCAAGAATAACAAAACAGTATCCCATTATTCACATTTAAACGGGGTCTGACCCTTACAAAATCGCACATGGGTGCTACCATGGTACTGTGAGTACTCTAGTTCAGTGTTTCCCAATCCTGGTCCTCGAAGGTGTCTCCTTATTTAACACACCTGATTTAACTCATCAGCTTGTTAGGGAGACGTGTTTACAATTTTGGAAAAAGGCTGATGAGTTAAATCAGGTGTTTTAAATAAGGAAACATCTAAAAGGACCAGGATTGGGAAGCACTGCTCTAATTTATTTATTCTGTATGTTCATAACATCCCTAAGTATATCAGACGTAATAGATAGTAATACCATGGTACTTTAACGGCGATTAATGGCATAGAAATGGATAAATACCAGTTTACAATTATATTTACATGGCAATGTACTTTAAAGAACACAAGTGCATACCATTATACATACAAATCCAAATAATACCATGGTATGCTTTTGTTCAGATTTGCTTTTGTTGTTGTTTAGCATCTGCAGTGTTTCTGAAAAACAACATGCCATACATACTGACCTCAAACCAGTCACCACAGTGGGGCTCCAGACTAACTTTTTTCACTAGGAGCACAGTGGCCCCCAACTGAAAATTTTTGGGGCGCAATCAGAAAATGTAGGGGCACATACCGTGAATCAACATGCTAACCAAATATTCACATTTCTACTAATTACCACTGTATTACTAATAAATACTTTAATGATAGATGCAGAAAGTACAAGGTGCGGTTTCAAATTCAGTCTCACATCACAAAAAAAGGTAAATTTAACTGGTCGCACATGTGCGACTGGATGTAAAATTCAGTGGCACACTCTCAAATTTTGGTGGCAGTCTGGAGCCCAGCACAGTAATGCATAAACCCTTTGTTAACCGTAAAAATATTGCTATTATCATTTATATTTATGCACTCAGCAGATGCTGTCTTACCACTTGCATGACAGTCACTGTGACTTTAGTCTATTGTTTTATCCTTTACACCAGGGCTATTCAAATCTTACCCTGGAGGGCCGGAGCACTGCATAGTTTAGCTCCAACCCTAATCAAACTTATCCACCTGTGATTGTCTAGTGATCATGAAGACCTTGATTAGCTTGCTCAGGTGTGTTTGATTAGGGTTGGAGCTAAACTATGGCCCTGTCCCAAATGGCACACTCCGGACTTGTGGTCCTCCTCAGAGTCCACACTTTGATGACATCACGTAGTCCAGACTTCAGGGACCCTTGATGCGAGTCCACGTGGGTGCAACGGAGTCGTATTTTGGGACAGACTCGAGCATCACACCGGAAATAGGTAGGGAAGTTGCCCGTCAGTGTGAACTCCTCCCTTCCTTCGTCTGATTGGTCTGATTGCCCTTTCGCAAGGACTTCTGGGTTGGTAAAGTCCGCAAAGCCTACTGCAGTGCGGGCTTCGCTGAAGACCGCATCAAGGGGGCAAAGGAGGCGCTGATGAGCACACTTCAAAGCGTAAAAATGACAGATGGGACACCCTACGGACTCGTGGACTAAGCGAGCACGCACAATTTAAGGCCACGAGACCGAAAGTCCACATGAAGTGCGCCATTTGGGACAGGGCCTATGCCGTGCTCCGGCCCTCAAGGGTAAGATTTGAATAGCCCTGCTTTACACCTTATATACAAAAAACACTTAAAGGGCCCCCCACTTTTTTGAAAATAGGCTAATTTACCAGCTCCACTAGAGTTAAACATTTGATTTTGACCGTTTTGGAATCCATTCAGCCGATCTCCGGGTCTGGCGGTACCACTTTTAGCATAGCTTAGCATAATCCATTGAATCTGATTAGACCATTAGCATCGTGCTCAAAAATGACCAAAGAGTTTGGATATCTTTCCTATTTTAAACTTGACTCTTCTGTAGTTACATCGTGTACTAAAACCGATGGAAAATTCAAAGTTGTGATTTTCTAGGCAGATATGGTTAGGAACTATACTCTCATTATGGCGTAATAATCAAGGACAGGCTGCTGTAATATGGCTGCAGGAGGCGCAATGATATTACATAGCTCTCGAAAATAGTCCCCTTGGTAACTTTCATTAGCAGGGGACTATTTTATAGAAGCAGTGCTTTAAGTGGCCCAAAAGGGGTGCCGGTACTCTATTTTTTTTTTTTTTGCCGACTCAACTCCTCCTATACTGAATGGGTTTTATATACAGCAGTCAACAGACGACCTTGTAAAAAATAATAAATCCTTTTTTAAGATTTGCTTAAGCTAGAAATAGCTACTGAACATAAATAAAATGTGCAAAAGGATTGTTAAAAAAAATACCCTTAGAAGGATCTACCGTAAAAAGAGCTATTGAATATAAATAAAAGGTGCAAAAGGTATGCAAGTAAAAATGTCAACATGGTTAAATGCTAAAACTAGTTGTTTAGATAGAAAGAGCTTGAAAAAAACTTTAAAATGACACCAATACCATGTCTATGGGTTCAAGAATAACAAAATACTGGCCATTTGAAACTCGAAAGTCATCACTTTATTTTGTCCCATTGTTTTCCATTTTGCGGGTGGTAAAACTCCAGTGCGCGTCGTTCAAATTCATTGAAATTTTCGTTCACTTGTAGTTTAGCAGTTAAACTAAATGTATAAATCAATTTCAATAATGTTTTTACTCTGCACATCGCCTGAGGAAATCTGAAGGTGCATCGAGGGGAACCAAACTGACAGCCGCGACAGCGAAGATTGTCACGTACCTACAAAAGGGTATTGCGAAAAGCTTGCATCTGACCTGCAGCGATATCATTCTGGCTTGGTGGGATGTCAGCCAGCGAGTCCTCTGATTCTGACCTTGTTCTTTTACTACTCTACTCTAGAGTCTTAAACAAGGAGGGCATATTAGGTGTTCATTGTATTTTAATTTTAATCGACCAGCTATGGTTGTGCGTTTCACACACAAACACACACATCTCCAGACCATGTTGAGTTGTTAACACTGACAGCAGCAAAACCGACGCATACCTGCGCTTTTAACTCGTAAAACTCAAGGGTGTATGGGTAATAGAGTCTCATGCTCTGTAAAACAGTTTGTCCGTTTAGGGCTACTGTAGAAACATGACGGCGACTTACATATAAGGGGACCTGCGGTGTATGTAGATTACAAACTTCTCATTCTAAGGTAATAAAAACAATACGGTTAATTTTGTAAGCTTATATAAGTATATTATATCCCATTTTTGTCAAGAGATCCTTTAAAAAGTTACATATGAAAAATATATAAGAAAGGTAAAAGATGAACATAAGGTGCTGAATGAAATGAAATGCAGAACACATAAGCAGGATTAAGGGTCTAATAAAAGTATCTCTCTGAAAGCAGCAGATGTTTTGTGTTAGCGTCAAGTCTGCCTGAGGGAAAACATGTCTCATCCTTGTTTTAGATGCTACACTAGTGATTGGTGATCTTTTTATGACCTTTATCTGAACTTTGACCTGCAGCTGTAGCTGTAGCTGCACATGCACATGAGAAGTGTCCCTGTGTTACAGCTGCAAACAGCACTGAAGAGTGTCAGAAAGTGTGATGAATCCTAGAACTAAATGGACCTAGAAACATCTGATTAAATATTTGCTTCTAAAGATGTCTCTCTACCAGTGACCAAGATGAAAGTCAGGGTAAACACAGTGGCATGCTGTATTTCCAATAAATGAAAACCTTTGAATGTTGAGAATGACCCAAATGCAATCATAATAATAACATAATACTCGATTCCTCTCCAGGCCTGGTAGATATTGCCTCCATATGCTCATCTCTCTTGTTTGTGTAGCCCCAGTAACCCACCCCATCATCCAGGAATGCTTGCTAATCCAAACATTATGAGAATGCACTCTGTATTTATTTGACCAATGGATAAAATAACATTAGGATAAAAAATACTAGACCTGAGAGATCATAGAGAGGATTCTCTAAAAATAGATTGTTTATTTGTATAGGTGTTGCGCATTATAGACCTGATTCACATAATAAAGTAAACCAAATATGCCCAAAAACGTAGTCCTAAATGGTTATTGTAGGTGCTTGGATAGCCTATATCCTATAGAATTTTTATTTGATGAGAGGAAAAAGTTTCTTTGTGTTTTTAAAAAGTTTGACATGATCTCATTCATTTCAATGCAAGCTTGGCAACTTTATGCAAATGATGAGCAACTTTTGGGAGCGACTACCAATGAGAGGGAAGCATTGGAGTTCGCATCATCTGTCTCTCATCAGTTACTGGAGTGAACAGTACTCATTTGTTTATAACAACCAGATTTAGAAATTATGACCTCCTTGAAAGAGACGGGTGACATACAGCAAGAAAGTCGTTGGTGGTCTGAATGAGGGGTTATGCTGTTTTATTCTGCAGGGAAGTAGACCAGCTAAAACCACTGCTGTATTATGCATGCCAGGCCAGTAGTTGGCGATGTCACTCAATGTCTGAACAGTAGCCTCTTATGGAACGGCAGAAATTCCACAAGGGGGCGTATTTGTTCCCCAGACGTTGCACAATAAACGTGACATCCGAATATATTCATTATAAATCGTGAATGAAAAGTGAGATTCGAACGAATGTCCGTTAGTGAACTAATTGTATACACTATTTATATCGTAATTCGGTCAGAAACGTCAAGATTGTGAGATGAACAAATAGTTTTGGATTAAAAGGCTTGGATATTTCATTTCCTTGGACTTTTGGGGATTTATGAACAATTTGTTTTGGACAATTTCACCGAAGCGGATAAAGGAAAGATTTTGAAGGTGGTAAGTAAATATCCTAAATCGGTGCCGCCTGGTTCAGGTAACTAACAACTAGATTACAGTTTTATAACTGCTAAAAATCATATTATGCTTTGTGTGTGCGCTTAATGGAATCCCTAAAGTCTAAGTTTTCCAACGATGTGCCGCATGACCGTATATTTTGAAGATTTAATGCTTCAAAGTTACAATGACGTAATGCAGCCTCACGTGCAAGGGAGGGGGTGTACCGTGTACGGCACAGTGTTCCTTATCAGGTTAAATTAGGGTTGTCAAAAGAGTAAAATCGCCATGAAACGGAAGTAGCGATTGCCTTATTTTCCCCGTAGTGACGTATATCCGAGTGAAACGGCTTCTGAAATGAAATAAGGCAGGGCTGGATTTGAATTTGTCTATCGAGATCTGATTGGATCTTTTGAAGTTGCTATTTGCCTACGCTGCTATCTTTTCCCGGACCCTGCCCACCTGCCATACCGTATGACCGGAAGTAAAGAGAGGTGGGAGATTTGCGTTTTTGATTAAAGATTATGAGGGCACCTGAAATTAAAAAAAAATAATGAAGCTTACAGATAAATAATTTGTAAAAAAATACCACAATATTCCAAAACAAATTACAGTTGCTACACTCTTAGAAAGGATGTGTTCATCTTTTACACATCTTTTTGTGTTAAGCTTTTAACACATTATGTGTAATTTTAACACATTATGTGTCAATTTGTGTTAAAATTATACACAAGTTGTGTTAAAAGTAACACAAAATGTCCATAGATGGGTGGATTCTGGGACAAACACATTTAGTGTGTTGTCCCAGAATCAACATTAATGTGTTGTTTTGAACACATTCATTTTAAGAGTGTAATTTTATTTTCATGGCGACTTTAATCGTGATTAATCGCATACAAAATGAAGGTTTGTGTTTGCGTAATATATTTGTGTGTGAATAGTGTGTAATTAGTATGTATATACAAATACACATACATGTATAAATTTAAGAAAAAATGTATTTATGTATACTCTTAGAACGGATGTAAAAAATTAACACACCCTTTCTAATGGTGCATTCACACCAGCCACGTTAGAGGCGGCAAAAACGCACTATTCGCGCGTAGCTGGACGCTTGAACATTTGAGTTTACTCGCTTCATTCGCGGGTGAAATTCTAGTCATTCGAGACGTTCACGTGAAAATTCGCGTCATGAGAAGGGGGGGCTTCTGCGACTTCGCTGAGACTTCGCTCGCTTCCTGTAATCACGTCACTACTACAGCAAGGTCCTGATTGGTTAACGCGGGGCGGAAATCCTCAGAAGTTCAGATTTTTCAACTCACGCGTTTCCCGCTGCAACGCTCAATTCGCGCCTTCCGCGCTTTTCGCTCCGCAGGATGCCTAATTGCGTCTTTGCATTGACTTAACATGTAAATCACTCGCGCTTGCCCCCTCTACCGCGTCTGGTGTGAACTCTCCATTAGAGTTACTATAAATTTGAATAATATATATATAATAGAATGTTTCTTAAATACATACATGCATGTGTGTGTTCTTAGGTAATTACACACAGTGCACACACACATATATTATACAAAAACAAACTTTTATTTTGTATGCGATTAATCGCAATTAATCCAAATGTACATGATATCACCAAATCACACATTTGCAATTACGGAGATGACAATGGTTCTGTTTTTTAAAAACAGATTTTCAGAAATGTGTATTTTCAGGTCCCCGGAACGCCACTGTCAGGTAAATGAATGGCCAAAAAGCATAAAAGGTTTTTGGTTTTTACTGTAAATGCCCCTTATGTCAGGGCTGTTCAGCTCAATTCCTGGAAAGCCACATTCTTTAGAGTTAAACTGTAACGCTAATGAAACCCACCTGAACCACCTAATCTAGGTCTTCAGGTTTACTTAATCACAGGCAGGGTTGGAACCAAACTCCGCAGGATGTTTCCCTCCAGGAACAGACTTGAAATGCCCTGGCTTATATTTTACCTCCAAAATGAATACAGTTTCCACTTAAAATGTGAAGAGGAAGACATCCGATTAAAAATAGATTTGGTAATTCATAGCTTTGTTGATCCCCAAGGCTATATGATCATACAGATGCACCTTTAAAATTACAACTCTTAAATGATGTTGGCCCCATCTTACCTTTGGTTTGTAGGCGGTGAGCATTGACATCTCCACGTTCTGGCCGCGTCCCGGCTTGGGCTGCCGTGGAGCTGGCGGACGTGAAGCTTTCTGGTTGTTTCGGCAAACACAGATGAAGAAGAACAACAGGGCGATGGCCAGCGGTATAGCCACACTCGGTACCAGGATGTACAGGATCCCCATACTGCTGCCGCCATGCTTTGGCAAGTCTGAGCACAATCGAAACACACATAAATAAACTAAAGCGGGCTAAAATAATGCAGAAATATACTCTAAAGCCTCTAAGCCTTCTACAAAAAAAATGAACATGCTAGACAGTGTGTATATATAGCCTAAGTCATGCTATATTGTGCCTCTCACCACATGGAGGAATGTCACAGAGCTCCATCCGTACACTGTCATCCAGAGTAAAGCACCAGGGAGCGTCGTGCTTGTTCCCAGGGTTACGACAGTAGGAATGTCCCCCGTTCAGCTCTGGGTATCGCACGGCCAGGAAGGTATGACTGTGAGGATACTGTGAATTCCACGGTTGACACTGTCGACCAGATTTCGTCACGCTGGCTGTGCCCCGGTAGTCCGAACCGCTGTTGTTGTAACATTTGTGGCCTGAAACGCATTAAAAGTGTCATAAAATCACATGTTGATCAGTTATCTTATGTTTAAATCTGGAAAGACGTAGTAAACTCACTTTTGTTTATGGTCTCAGCAATCGGGATGCCTATTCTCATACAGTTGGCCGCCTCGGGGCTGTCCGAAACAGCCAGGTCTTCACAGTTGGGCAGTTTGAGGCGTTTGAGGATGTGGGGGTTGGAGCGTGCGATGATGTACTCAGTCTTGCACAGGTCATTTTCCAGAATCTCGCACTCATCTTTGCACAAGTCCCGCGGTTTGTCTATGCCAGAGCTGCGATCGCACGCCGGGAAGGCAAAGTGGCACAGGGATGGGATGGCGAACTGGGAGCAGCGATCCGACAGGTGGTTAGAGGTGCCGATCATGGTGAACGCGGCTGGAGAGGGTAGAAATGAGAGTTGTCTGCATGCAGTCTTACAGATATGCATTTGGCAGATGTTTTTTTTTTTAAACATTTATTTTAGTGTTTTTCTTTTTTACAGACCAAAGACAACAAGGAAAAAAAATAAAAAAGAAGGAAAGAGCATATAACAAAACAAATAGAACATTTGAGGGCCAGTTGCATACAAAGACAAATTCGTATATGTTGTAGAGTCACTTAATCCTATTAAAATATATTAAAATAAAATATCTGGCAGATGCTTTTATCCAAAGCGACTTACAAGATTTACATTATTTATCAGTAGCCTCTTTCACACAGTAATTCTGGTAAATTACCATGAATTTACCAGAATGAATTTACCAGTAAATACAAAAATGTGCTGTTCACACACGCAGTGGCGTTCCGTTATTTTACCAGTAAGACATCATTCACATATCAGTATCAAAATACCGGTAAATTCGTTGAGAAAGCGGAAGTACCTGTAGCACGCGGCGAGCTCAGTGTTGTATTTGTAAACAATCCACGTCGTTCATAACCACGTCCGTATTTTGTTGTTTTCACGTCTGTGGTAAACAGTCGCGAAGTTGCTCATGACCAAACAACATTGAATGAGACGACGTCAAACCGAAAATGCGTTTTTAACAACAGTACTGTTTGCACTTTAGGCTTCACAGAGGGCGTGCTAAGGACTTCGGCGGTAAGCTGTTTTAAACAACTTTGGTGAAGAAATGTGGACGTAAACTTCAGGTGTGCTCAACTTTCAAGCAGCATGTGTGTGGAAATGTCATTAAACACTGCGAGGGTAAACGCGTCATCTGTATTAAAACGCTATGATTGGCCCGAAGCTGTCAGCACGGTCTGACGTCGTCCGTTCTAAATGCCGGTAATCCTATAATTTTCGTTCACACACAGCGCTTACCGGTAAATTACTGGTAATCTTACAACCTGTCTTACTGGTAAATTGGGAGCACTGATTTACCGGAAAGGTTCTGTTCACACATGACATGTTAACGGCAATTTACCAGTAAATTACCAGTAAAGACTGTATGTGTGAAAGGGACTAGTATGTGTGTTCCATGGGTTCTATGACCTTTTGCGCTGCTTTACAGGAACACATATTCTGTAAATATAAAGTGGTTCATTGTCCAGCAAGTGTATAGTGCATAGTGTTTTCATTGAAAAATATAACTTACAAACAACAAGGACAAGAAAGTTTGAAATTGGTACATTGTTGTGGTTTCAAAACCACATAAGAGCAAAGACTTTGTACTAGTACTCACTCATCTGGGATAGGTTACCACAATGAATGTCTGTTCTCAAGAGATCAATAATGTCCACAACTGTACATTTTGAAGCACAATTCAGATTTAGGTATAGGAGCCCTATAAATGAGACTTTAAAGTTTTTTTAGGCATTTTGTCATCAATTTAACTGTTGCTTGATAGAAGGAAGCCATTTTAATGCATCCCTGCCAATGACGAGTATTTCTGGCAATCCGTATTTACAGATTATCCACCAGGTGGTGCTCTTACCCAACTTATAAAACCTGGAAGCAACCGCTAAGGCCAAACAGTTCAAACCAAGCGTGCCGTACAAGCCCTGAAAAGTGAAGCCAAAACGTCTCGATCGCCCCCCAGAGAGTGGTCCCAGTATAGGTCATAAACCCCGCCTTTCCATGTTATTAAATGGGACTTGAGACCAACTAAACACTTTAATTACACTTCAATTATCTTTTTTCTGAAGCTAGTTTCTGTTATTTACTGTAGTTTTTATCACGCTGATGTAAATTCAAGTGTTTGTTTTTAAAATTAGTTTGTTTTTAGTTATTTAATGCTATGAAACGGTTGTGTCACATCATGATTGACAGCTGTGATATTGTGTGATATGCGCATTCTGCGAGAGCGAGGGCTGGGTCTTGCTTTTGCGACTTTACTTCCTGCTCACTATTGAGCAGGACTGGTCTCGAAATCGCTACTGCGCTGACTCAAGACCCAAGATTTTACAGTGCATGTTTTGATCTGAATCACTCTGAATCTGATCTCTATCAAAAGTCATTCACAAAAATGCAATTATCTCAGCTTTTTGCCTTAAAATTTGGTATTTTTGAAGAAGCCTACCCATATTTGAGAGGTGATAAAAAAGAACAAATAAAGGTAGGATGAAACTCTTTTTTTTTGTTTGTTTGAAAGCAAAGGGCTTGTTCTTTCATTTGCTATATTGCATGTTTACATATTTAAAGAAGAACATTTTCTGAAAGGCATTAAAGGAAAACACCACCGTTTTCAATATTTTACTATGTTCTTACCTCATCTTGGATGAATTAATACATACATATCTTTTTTCAATGTGTGCACTATTTTTGTACAGCGCTTAGTGAATGTGTTAGCATTTTAGCCTAGCCCCATTCATTCCTATGGCTCCAAACAAAAGTTTAATTTTGTGCCACCATACTTACTCGTGTAACTACTCATGTAACAACTTTAAATAGGGAAAACATGGAAGTGTTTGGTGGCTTCTAAATTCATCCCTGTTTGGATCCATTGGAATGAATGGGGCTAGGCTAAATGCTAACACATTTACAAGGTGCTGTACAAAGATTAAGTGCACGCATTGAAAAAAGATAGGGATGTATTAATTTGTCTAAGTTGGGGGATGGACATAGTAAAATATTGTAAAATGGTGGTGTTTTCCTTTAAACCTTTGTGAAAATCATAAAAATGCTGGTGCTGGCTGGCAACTTTGATTTAAAACGCTTTTGCATTATTTTTATTTTACATAAACAAATTAGTATTTAGTTTAGACATCAAACAACATTTCTAAATGAATGTAAAACATGGTTTCTCAAGAAGTACAGCATTGCAGAGTTGTTTCAAATTGTTATGCAAAGTCTGAAGTCAATGGGTTTTGGAGGGGTACCTGTGATTTGGGTCTCGATCTCGCCTTGCATCTGCAGCGAGTCCACAAAGATACTCCTGTTTCCAATGAAGCGGGCACAAGCGATGCCCCTGTAAGGTTGACAGAAACCATCCTCATCCACATCATCTCTGTCAACAACATGAATAGAAAAGAGAAAATTGCTTGTTAATGTTGGTCATTATTTAAGCCAGCAGACCGTTTCAGTGATGTAATAACTTAAATGAAAGGCAAAGAAAACAGTGTATTTTTACTGGCACAATATCAGACAAACATCCAATTTTTGTTACGGTGTAGTTGCCACACAAGTTGTCACATCCTCTATATCTCAGTAACTACAGTTTTGAATAAATGGCGTGTTGTGGCTCTGGTACATCAGAGATGTTGCAATAAAGTTAACAGTGGTTTCAATAAAAGTATTCTTAATTCAGTATTAATGAACATGTTCATATGTAATTCAAATACTAAACACTAGGGGGTGTCACCACACCATACATATTCATACAGCACAAACCTCACAAATAACTGCTTACGACTATTTAATTCAGCCAATACAATGCAAACCAAACATATGAAAAATACATTGAGAACGAACACAGACCTGGAGATCTAATTCTAATCATTCAGCATATCATAATAATATGTTAATACAGAAAAAAGACTTAGTTGTGCGTCCACATGTCGTACCCTGTAATTTAAACCATATGAGCATGTGGTTCACTCGAAAGTGTATGTCATCCATACGCATGCTTGTTTGAGAAAGATTTGAGTCAAAGACTTGTTGGACTGCATAAGAGTCATACTTTGATTTGCAATGTTGTAAACCAAACCAATTTGGTTGAAAATAGAAGATGAAACAAAAGAAAACTGATCCGGGTGTGAACCATCTAAACAGAGAATTTGGGGGGGGGGATCAGAAACAATTAAAAATAGTTGTGGTGTTAATAAAAAGCAGGCATGTGAAAAGTCAGAGGTCAAAAGTCACAGCGGAGTCTGGGCTGCAACATCAACCCAGACATGTAAGCACCCAAAATCTTTACATGTGAGCAGTAAGATATAATAACGGATTTACAAGAGTATAAATTCTAAACAGTTTGTTATCAAGTGCTTCATCACGTGCTTATTAAATCCTGTTACTAAAATGCGTTTACATATGAGACCCTGTCTGTGAAATCCAGGCTAAAGTCTCATAATCTAGTTTTGAGATTATTAACTCTAAAGTTTTATTTTAGTTATCATTTATTTTTACTTTAATATAAATCTTTGACATGACCTTACTTAGTCCATATAAGCGTATTTTTACAGAAAGTAAACCCAGAAAATCTTTATATTTGACCCAACAACCTAGCGGGTGGGGCTCGTCCCTTTTTGACCCAATGCTGGGTCAACCTCGGGCGCAGTAATATTGAGGGAAGTTTGAGCGAGAGTGGGAGTAGTCAGGAGTGATGATGTTACTGTGCCGAGGTCGAAGTGCTACAAGTTAAGTGCTCTTCCGCCATACAATATAGTTCTCATTTTTATCCGCTTAAAAATCACTACGTTTATTTTGTGCCACCATGCTTACTCGTGTAACTACACATGTAACAGTCTTTAAATAGGGAAAACATGGAAGTGTTTGGTGGCTTCTAAATTCATCCCTGTTTGGATCCCAAGGAATGAATGGGGCTAGGCTAAATGCTAACACATTCATGACGCGCTGTACAAAGATTAAGTGCAAGCAATGAAAAAAGATTGGTATGTATTAATTAGTCTAAGTTGAGGTGATACTTTGAGGTCATACTGATAAAAAAACTGGATAGACTGAATGCATCGTAAGTCGTAAAAGGATTTGTTGGTTCAACTTAAAAAGGTTAGTTACTTGGTTGCCTTCAAATTCTGAGTTCATTTAACTTAAAATATTAGTTAAAAGATAGATAACTTACTTTTTTAAGTTGAACCAACAAATCTTTTTTAAGGTTTATAGTGTATGGCTTTTATGCCAAATGCATAAAATAAAAAATAAATTTTTTACCTAATTTTAAAGTACCTCGAAATAACCAATGGGCAACCTTCCGATCTCTCTGATAAAGCCAATACAGTGATTTAAACTGCAATTCATTGACTGACCGCTAGAGGCAGGCTCCAAAAGGGAGTCAATTCCCATAGACCTCCATGTTAAAATGGCCAACTTTACAGTAGAAAATAATACGTTTACAGCCTGGTACAAAAAGTGTTTTTTGGTCTGTATAGCTCATTTGCCCTTCATGACAACTGTGAGGGGGGTGAATTTTTTGTAACTCATCCGTTTAAATTATATTAAGCCTTAAAGTTCTGCATAATTAAGGGTGTGGCCACTTAAGTGATGGTTGAACAGCCACTGCCGTCACTAGGTCGAGCTAGGCGGGCGTGGTTTCAGCATGGTACCCATTTTCAGATATCCGCGAGTGATGTGCAGTGACGCGCGGCGAAGATGGCGACGGCAGACAACGCCTAGTTTAAGCTCAAAAACGATCTTCAGAAACCTATGGGGGACGTCACTGACACTACGTCCATCTTTTTTTTACAGTCTATGGGTACAACCCACTGTAAAAAGTGAAAGTTGGATTGACTTCAATTGGTAACACCTAAAAAAAACCCAGAAAAATATTCAACTAAAATTTCCCACTTGACAAAACTTATTTTTGTAAGTGTTACCAATTAAAGTAGGTCCAACTTTCACTTTTTACAGTGTAAATGGCACTTACGGTACATTTTCTAAACAAACAATAGCATATTTCAAAGAACTATATTGACACTTAATTAATACCATCACTGTACTACATTACCAGCACTGTATCTTTTTATCATGAAAAGTTTCATTTAGAAAACTGATCCTTTCGAGTGTTGTGTAAAAACATCTTCAAATATTAAAGTGCTCTGACAGGCCAGCAAAGGAATCCAGCACAGTGACAGACGCTGTAAAATAGTTTCACAGCCTTCCAGTATGTGCGTCACAGGAGAATGCATTGGCAACTGTGGCCACCCGCAGAAAGCTAAATGACAAGGAAGAACTGAAGGATCTGGGTTAAAACAAGTTGTTGTGGAGAATTTCAACCTATTTTCTTTCATAACATTAGCTTAAATCCATCAAAACACTCTGTTTTATATTATCTCTCCCATTCGGTCTTACACACATACAGTACATAATCCTCCAGTTTATCTGTACGAGTTGGCATGTGTTTGTTTATGTCTTCATCTTAGTAACTGTGAAGTTTATTTGTATCAACAGTGTGTTTTAGTTATGCACAAGGCCAATGCAAGTTTTACAACTCACAAGAAGCTCCCATGTGCTTTTCAGATTTGACACATTTTGGAATTCCTGTGTAGGATCCTTAAAGTGTCCTGTTAAACCTATTGAGCCCGGGAAGGGGGAAGCGAGCGGTTAAAAAATGTTCCCTGATGTGCTGAGTAGTGCAAATTCAACCTAAGGAAGATGTGCATTGAACTTTACAAAGATGGATGAGTTAATCTTCAGGGTGTCTTATTCTTGAAGGTGTGTAGCCAAAACCATTCACAAGCAAATATACAGCAGGCCCTAAAGTCTAAGTGCATTTTTTTTCACCAATAAAGTGCAATAACAAAGAAAGAGAAAAGAGTTAGTTATATTAAGTATGTTAATGGCTGCTTACTTAAATATTGTTTGTCCTTTATTTACAAGTTCAAATGTCACCAACAGATTTTTAATGCAGTTTTTGACACATTTGGATACATGGTGAAGCACTAACACTGTTGTCTGTTCTCTAGCTATCACAGCTCTCTCCTTTTCAAACCAAACCTACTTGAACATGTGGAGCGTTGTCAGCTAGTTCCTCAAAAATTAATAACTTGGCCTGAACAGAAAAGTGAGTGAAAAAGTAAAGCCTTGTTAAGAACTTACGCTCATGAAGATGTCAGTGCCGCATGCTAACACGGTAAGGAGAATGGATTTGTGTCATCAGTGTTACAGCACATGCCCTGGAGCCCAATAAATGTATCAAGATATTCCCACTCCGGAAACAATCTCCAATCTTTTTGGCCCGTGGCCTCCTCCATCTTTTCAGTCCGCCTCCCTCCCAAAGCATCCATTAAAGGGCCGAAAACACCTCCCTGAGATGTTCCACAAAACTATTTTCTACTGTACCATATGTCGCTCTGCTTGATACTGATTTTGCAGCAAGAAGGATTATTAGTATGGACAGTTGGGATACTCTGATGAATGTCTGTGAAGGATCTTAAAGCAGAAATGGGCAGAAAGTGCAGAAATGTGAATTCGAAGCAGATCTTACTGCTGACAACTGAGTTTATGAACAGATATTTCCACTTAGTCCAGATCTCACTGGCCTTTATTCACAGTCACAAAAGCTGGAAATTGTCGGCAAACTACATAACTGCGATTTTTTTTAGATCTGGAAAATCATGGAAAAAAGTTCTCAAGAAGTCTTTAAATTCTCAAGATCTTACTCATTTTTCTTTTTGAGAGCTTATGTGGAGGAAAACTAGCCCACAAGTCAATGTGATAACATCAGTTGGTCCACTTAAGGCGTTTGTACCCGATTTGTACCCAACATACAAATGCCTTTTTAAAGATGTAAAATAAATATTTGGTGTCTCCAGAGTATGTATGTGATGTTTTAGCTCAAAATATCATACAGTATAGATAATTTATTATAGCGTGTTAAAATCGCCACTTTGTAGGTGTGAGCAAAAATGTGCCGTTTTTGGGTTTGTCCTTTAAAATGCAAATCTCTGCACTAAATGGCAGTGTCATGGTTGGATTAGTGCAGATTAAGGGGCGGTATTATCCCCTTCTGACATTACAAGGGGATGCAAATTTCAATTACCTATTTTTTCACATGCTTGCAGAGAATGGTTTACCAAAACTAAGTTACTGGTTTGATCTTTTTCACATTTTCTAGGTTGATAAAGCACTGGAGACCCAATTATAGCACTTAAACATGGAAAAGGTCAGAATTTCATGATATGTCCCCTTTAATACTTGTGATCGCTTATGGAACAGTCAAAGAAACTTCTCAACCTCATAAATGTTTTAATACAGTTTTATCTAAATCTTTAGGTTACTCTTGTACAATAATGATTGAAATTCACGTTTAGTTTGAATTAAAGGCGGAGTCCACAATGTTTGAAAGCCAATGTTGATATTGGAAATCACCTAAACAAACACGCCTCTACCCCAATAGAATCTGGACCTTCCCGCCCCACACATACGCAACCCAGCAAGGATGTCGGTTAGTAGACACGCTCCTTACTGCTGATTGGCTATAAGTGTGTTTTGGTAGTTGGCCCGTCTCCTTTTCCAACGCGTTTTTCAAACATCGTGGACTCCGCCTTTAATGTTGCAAATCAAAATATTTTAAAGTATATCTTTATTTCCCTAAATGTACTCTAATTTCCATGACTAAAGAATCCCTAATAAATGTTCAATAAAACTAGTGTTAGATATTCTCTACTTAATATTTTATTGCCTCCACAATCATCCAGATTCATGTCATACTTTATGTGGCTATAAAAAGTTGTTATATATATATAGGAAGCATTGCATATTGCATAGGAAGCTTACAGTCATACGTCATGTGTTGTTTTCATGGTATGCAATGTTTTGGACATCAAAATTTAAGTATTTAGAAACCCCACAGTTGCATAAAACAACTTTTTATAGCCACAAAAAGTATGACATGAATCTGGATGATATATATATATATATATATATATATATATATATATATATATATATATATATATATATATATATATATATATATATATATATATATATATATATATATATATATATATATATATATATATATATATATATATATATATATATATATATATATGTTGTTCTGTATTTGAACTAGAACAACACTGCACCTTATAATACTATATATATAGATGAAAACACTGCCCTAAGGTTGCATGCTAAATTTGCTGTCACTTTTGCAAACGGAAACTCCACAATGTACTCCAAGATGGGCAGACTGTCTGAATCTGTAAAACAGAGCGTGTCATTGGCTATTTATGGCACACACACAATATTTTAAACCATTTTGTATGCTAAAAGTGGGCCACATAAAATCACAGGGCTAGCAAACAGACTTGCAGTCTGCATTAAATAAAGCCTTGTGTTGTATTTTGAGAGTTTGAGAGAAGATTCAATTCAGCCTTAGGTATACTTTGGCTTGACCTGGGTCACTGGCGGTATATTTAACAATGGGGGAAATATGGGTAACAGTGGACTGGTTTGTCCCTGACGCAGGGGGGCCTGTGGTCCGTGTCTGCATCCAGAGAGGAAGAGAGAGACAGCCACCGAGGGACTCTCATTAGGAGCCATGAAGAGAACGGCGAATGAGTCCTCATGTTACACGACCACAAAAGCAGCCTCTATTACAGAAGGAAAGGACACGGCCCCGCGACCCCTGAGCTTTCCCTGAAAGAGAGTGAACAGGGCCTGCAGACTGGAGTCAAAGACTATGCACATAAACTGAGCAAAGACTAAAAAATTTTACAATCACAAATGTGAATTAGAAAAATCATACTAAAGTTATTCAATAGGGATGGGGTAAAGAGTTATACTGTATTTGAACTAGAACAATATTGCACCTTATAATACTTTGTATACACATCATATAAATATTTTAATAACATTTTTCACTTAAATGTATTTATAAAATAGTTGTCTATATTTACGGCAATATAGTTGTTTACATGCACCCTAAACATGGCAATCTGATTAAAATGTTCATTTACATGTACGTACTATATAATCTGAACCGAATGTCTGCGCATGCTCTCAGCCAGGGTTGCCAGATCCAAACCAGCCTAATGGACATTCAAAACCAGCCCAAAAGCATCTCAATTACTATTTACAGGCCAAATATCAATAACCTAGGAACGAAACCCTTTCATCTTTAACCCGCAGAAAAAAACCAACACGCAGAGCCAAAATCTTAATTTGAAAAAAACAGAGGACTTAATTAAAAACGCCACCCACTGCACAGCATCTGTGGTCGATTTCACGCTTTATCTGTGGATAAATGTACAAAGCTGAGTTGGAGAAAGTTGTTCTTAAGAAGTTTTTAGATATAGGCAATAAAAACAAATTTTCAAAATGCCCAACGCTATTTTATTGGTTTATGTGACCTAATGTAATGAAAGTATACATGAACGCTGTAGAATGTACAGTGCGTGACTCTATTACCTTAATGCGTGTTGCCATTGCCTTTCTATTGTATGTTTCTGTGATGAGAATTATGTGAGATGAAAATAAGAGGTAAACATAAGAAATGTTCTGCGCATGTGCACAATGTATTTTTGCAGCCGATTGAGAAAATACTACGATTTACGCGTTTACATGCATACTTTTCTCCTGCTGATTGGATCACAGATCAAACTACACCACCCGTTTCAATACGATCGGAACTTCCATGCGATCGACCTCAATTGTATTGAGTAAGGTGCTTTTCAATATGATTGAGCCATCAATGCGATTACAAACGGTTGGTTGCATGTAAACGTAGCTAGCGTTTTATCGTTCATAGACCTGAGTCTTCAAGTGATCCCCACGACATTGTGTCTTTGTTTCGTTATCTCTATAGTTTTGGTGTGAAGGCTGCTATTATCTTATATTTTAAAAGATTTTTAAAACTTTACAGATTTAGTAATCACCCTTGATGTTAATGGATCTTTGGTCTGTAATGTGGCGTTCACATCAGACGCGGAAATGAGGCGACAAAAACGAGCTATTCGCGCGGTTGGACGCTTGAACATTTTGAGTTTACTCGCTTCAGTAGTCATTCGAGACATTCACGCGGAAATTCGCAACATGGGAGGGGCTTTTGCGACTCCGCTCGTTTCCTGTAATTACGTCACTACTAGAGCAAGCTCCTGATTGTTTAACGCGGCGCGATCTTCCGCCAAAGTTAAGATTTTTCAACTCAATTCGCGTAACGCGACGTAGGATGCCTATTCGCGTATTTGCATTGACTTAACATGTAAATCAATCGCGCTTGCCGCCTCTTCTGCGACTGGTGGAACGCCACATTACACACTTACTGTAGCGATAATGCAAACTCAATTATTTCTCCATTATACAAGCTAAGGATATAATTGTAAGAAACAAAAACAACGCGGAAGAGGCGACAAAAATGCATTATAAGGTGTGGTTGGATGTTGAACATTTTGAGTTTACTCACTTCATTCGCGTGTGAAATTCTAGTAATTTGAGACATTCACACGGAAATTCGAGACATTCACACAAAAATTTGCGTCATGGGAGGGGCTTCTGCGACTCTGCTCGCTTCCTGTAATTACGTTACTACAATCAGCTCCTGATTGTTTAACGCTCAATTCGCGTACCACACCGCAGGATGCCCATTCACATCTCTGCATTGACTTAACATGTACATCACTCGCGCTTGCCGCCTATTCCGCGGCTGGTTTGAACGTCACATTACACACTTACTGTAGAAATGATGCAAACTCAATTATTTCTCCATTATACAAGCTAAGGATATAATTGTAAAAATCTAAACGTACTGAGTCTATATTAAAACGAAACATAAAGCACAATATTTTAAAATATTTATAAAGCTCAACACCTGATGGAAGCCAGATTATGTGCACGATTTAAACTGTGATCTGTGCTTTATCCTACAGGAACCCTGAAACTTCCCCTAATCTCATCTCTCACCACATCCCATCCCGAATACAGATGAAGCTCTGGATTTAATTTCATCTGCATCCAGTTGGAGCAGATGCTCGGAAACCAATAATCTAAAGATTTGGTTGTTCGGCTGTACAATAGCGCCCAGATGATTTGCTTACACATGGTGCAGTTGAATGATTTGGTAAACAAAAAGAGCAGAGGGGTCAAGCTGTTAGGGCCCCATTAAGACTGAAGGTGGAAACGTACATTGAAGCAAAATAGTCCATGTTTGTTTTCTGTTCACTGAGCCGCAATGTGTTCTCTAACAAGCCGACTAACCGAGGTGTGACACAACAAGATAAAGGAGGAGTTTTTGGGGGGTTCAGGTGTTATTTTAGATAACATTTTTAAAATGGTGACATCATAAATACTGAACACACTATGATGTTTCAATGTTTTTTTTTTAGTATTTCAGTCATCATTTGATGAACATTAATCAGAACAGGAAAAATGAAAATCTAAACAAACATCATTAAAATTCAATTTTGATGTCAGAGGTCACAACTTGTGAAGCTTAGCCATGTTGACCCCCATATAAGACAATACAATGACAACTTTTGATCTAAAATCATTTCTTTGTGTTTAGCTGAAGAAAGTAAGTCATATACATCTGGAATGGTATGATGATGAGTAAATTGTGAAAGAGTTTGGTGAACTATTCCTTGAGTGAATTTACCCCAAAGTGCATGTATGTGTTTAAATAGATGTAGGTGCATGTGTTTGTCTAAAAGTAATAAAACTGAATTTTGACACCATTGTTTTTTTAGTTCCCATGTTATTTTGCTCTCCACGAATCTACATTCGTCTGCCAAAAAAGCGGCTGAAGTTCATGCTGTAATCAGCGTTGGCTCTGGAAATTGGCAAAGCACGATTAAACTGACAACATGACTTATACAATCACTAAGCAGAATAAAGAACAACCTCTTTCCAAGAGAGTTTCTCCAACATGTTTGTGAATTGTCTCACCTTGTAATTTTTCAAAGCCAAAGCATACAGATCATAATGCACGTGTGTATTTAAATGACAAGAACATGCATGTTTAACCCAGCCGGTGTTTTTATAGTGACTGGGGAACCGTGAGTAATTATGCATTATTGAAGGCTAACTTCCAGGTGTAGGAAAACATAGGGACTTAACGTAATCCGGGGAATATTAATAAATACCCCCACTATAGACAGCTGTCTTTGCCTTCTAAAGGCCAGACCTACCCGTCTCTGTCCATCCATATCAACAGATATAATGTATAACGATTTGATATGTCATTAAACTATCACTAAAACATTATTTCAAAACTTTAGGATATCCAAAGCTGTAAAAGACATTAAAGGGAATTGTTCTGCACTTATAGGGTTATCCACTTGATAGGGTCCCTGTGCAAATAAAGTTCATGCTCTCTCAATAAAAGTCAATTTACTGGCCCTCTGTCTCTCTCAAACAATGGGAATTAGACATTACTTTATCACCTCAGTAAAAAAATGGTCCCTGACATTTCATTCATGTTTACTGAAATCAGAAAGTTTTGTCTGGCAGAGGGTACATGCAAAAAAGTATACTGAGGATGGGGTAAGACAACAAGATTAACTCATTCCCCACCAGCCATTTTTTTTAAAGTTGCCCACCTGCATTTTTTTGTGATTTTCACAAAAGTTTCACAAAATGCCTTCCAGGCAGGCGCGGATTGGCCATAGGGAGAACCGGGAGGTTCCCGGTGGGCCGGTCAGTTTTTTTTGGCCACAAGGGCCGGTGTTGTCATGCCACCGGGATGAAGGTTGCTAGGCTGCCAGCACTCACAGCAGCCCCATTCACCTATTTGGGGGTGAGATATGTCCCCGCAGCTTTATTCCCAAGTTGAATGGGTCCCGACTCGAGTCCCAACCACTTATTGGAAGAATTCTTGCATTAGGGTTCATTAACATCTAAAACGCAGGACGCGCCGCTTTCTTCTGCTTGTCAAAGCTCTTTTCAAAGCGCTTACTTGTGAACACGGTTTTGTTTCAGACGCGTCTATTTGAGTGCACTTGCCGTCTATATTTAAAATAAACTTGAGCGCATCTTGATACGAACAGCCTCTAAAAGAAAAAGGATTTACAAATCATATTTTTTTCATAGTCATACATGTAACAATGAATCCTCTATGAGGGTGATTCTCACGAAACCATTGAAACACCACGGCACTAATGATTTTAGCTTTAAAATGTGTAATATAGTAACATTAAAAAGCATCAGAATTAACACAATACTGTGTTCTACCTTGCACAATGTGTGATTTCAACATAAGAATTTTTAATTGGAAATTTTATCTCATTTTCTGCTGAAATTCTCATTAACGCAATGTGTCCGGCTGTGTTTGAACATGCGTTATGTTGTAATTTAATCAAATTAACACAAAAATATTAAGAAAAAAATAAATGGATGTTTTGCTAGACTACTTTAGATGACAGAAAAAATATTTACTGAATATTCATGTATAATAATAATGAAGAAATGATGAAAGAAGTTTACTTGAGTAATATTAAAATGTCGTATGGTAGGGCAGCACGATTATGGCAAAAATTATAATTGTTTAGGCTACTGCATTTGCATTGAATAGGAAATTCAATATATTTAAAAAATACAATGAATTGCAAGGCTGCAGAGAACAGCACCCTACTTCTGACTTATACTACTGAGGATTTAATTATATTATTTTAATAGTAAGTCGTGAACTAAAGTGGGCTGGTCTAAGACATGAAACTCCAGGGCTGAAAATGAGTCCCACTCCAGCCCTGCTTCCAGGAAATTTTTCTTCTAAAAATATATAAACATACAAATATATCAAATTAAAGAACAGACCCAAGCTTACTTTTTGGAGGTGTAACCAAGCAGTTTCAAAGAGCATAATCCTGATAGAGAAATGCTATTTTGGGGCAATAATGCACTTATATTTTTTTGTATTCCTTTATATGACAGCAATGTTTAGAGAAACAGTGAGAAAGGAGAGAGGGTAACAAGATCAGAAAAGAACCTTGAGCCAGGCGCTCCTGTGGAATATTATAATAATTTCATCTATATTACGCATTTACGTAGATATTTTCTGAATTATTTATCCGTTCGAAAATTGAACAATCAAGCTTGTATTCGCAGCTTCACGTAAATACTTTTAAATACATCAACAACTCTGTGTAAACGCATGGTATGCTTGCTGCTTAAAAGCAGCTCTTATGTATTTTGGGAACCGCTCTAGGCAAATATAATCATAATATAATTGGCTCATCACACCGTGAAAGGCCCCCGCACGGGGTCCGGTCCCCTGCAGTGCCTCCCGTACTTTCATGAACTTCAGTGATATTTAGAGTCGACTGGACTATGAACTCAAATATAAAACATTTCTGCAGATTTTTACAATTTACTGATAAAACAAGCAAGAAATAAAAGGGGAAGAGAGGTTTAGGATTTCTGAAAATGACCCAAGGCTAATTAAAAGACGACAACGCACTACATGCCTACCGGTATTTGTCCACTACCTCCAACCATCCATCAATCTCCTACTTGACTAATAATCTTCATCCTATAACTGCTGTAAATAATTTGTATTTCTTATAAAATTATTAGTTCCAGTCCTCGATTCTGAATGGTCAATAGTGGCATTTTATTTAGTATGACAGCTGCACTAAATGAATCTGTGCATCACCCTTAGCAACCACCCTTAGCAACGTAAACATATGCGAAACAGTCTGTTGCTGTTCACAGTCTGTCAGGAACTATTTTTTTCCAGCGGAAGGAAGCCTTTTATTGATTTTACTTCATAAAATCTGCACTGATGCATATTTTTTTGCTTTTGTATTGTGCATTGTATTTTGTGGTAACCATTTTATAAAAGCCATAAGGTACTTGAGGCTAGTGCTGTACTATGAATAAGTCATCATGGCAGAAAGGGATGCAGGCCCTCCACCTCACAACACTTTTCAGACTTAGCGGGTGTGCACAGCAAAGCTTTTTAGATGCCGACTGCCAGCTTTTTTTCAGCTTTTTTCCAGCTTTTTTCAGCTGAGCACTTTGGTTGCTGTGATACTTTTGTTTTGTTTATCAGTCGTTATACGATGCGCCGGTTGGTTGTTGTGATATTTGTCCCGCCCCTCCTCCACTGTGATTGGACGGCCGTGTGAGAAGCTTTTTACTCAAAGTTGAATATTTTTTTAACTCTCGGCACTCAGCGCCCAAAAACCGCGCCAGCCTGCTGGCTTTTTTAAAAAATGTGGCGCTTCCATTGGAAACAATTGAAACATACACCGACATAAAAACTTTGGTGTGCACACACGCTTATTCCACGATACAGCACAGCCTCTCATACTGTACTGCTTACATATAAATAATGCCTATAACTGTTGTTAATAATGCTTATTACCATGGTACTGCATGATTACCATTTTCATACACCATACATACGACATAAAACAAAGATGCTAATATAATGGTATTTTTGGAAATTGTGTACGAACTAGAACTGCAACAACTAATCGATAAAATCTATAAAAATGTCAACGAATTTCATTATCGATTAATTGGTCTGTGACGTCACATGCTCCCGCACCACCGTCGGCCAACATGCACACGTGTCAGGTGCTGTTTCTTGTATAGCACAAGCTCACTTTTACTTCGCACAACGCGAGCTGCAAATTTATTCAGGCGATCTTCTGACCAGCCAACCAGCTTGGTTAAAAGCACGGAATCAAAAACGCAAACGAACGCTTGTTAATAAAGGATTAATTTCCTTTAATATAAGTGAGTTTGTATTTGTTTAATTGTTGTTGGGTTTTCATAAAAATAGTAATGAACCACAAGCATCTGTTTTAAAGTAAGGGGGAAATCCAGGTTTTTATTACTGTAACAACGCATGTTTATCACCACTTTCATATCATAATGCCTTATTTATTTTGTTAATAACAAATAATCTTAAAATTCATCAACGTCTAAAGATTAAAATTAGTTTTTTATCTGTGGCAAAATTTGCAGCACAAATTTACTATTTAAAAGCTGCACAAACATTTTTTATTTAAGGCTTAAAATATCTAAATCAAAAATATTATATTAGTAAAACTCTTTAGTAGCCTAGTGTGTGGCTTTTGCACTTTTAAAAGTACACTTCAACACGTGAATACCCTAATTTAGTGCCTCATTTAGCTATAATACATGAAAACATCTATTTAGGTAAATAGTTATATTTTATCCGATTAGTCGATTAATCGAAAAACAATCGCCCGATTAATCGATTATGAAAATAATCGTTAGTTGCAGCCTCACCCCCCAGTCACATTAGCTACAAGCGACAGAGCGACAGGCTACCATTCATTTTCAATGGAAGTGGCCGTTTGCCAGCGACAAGCGACGAGCTCGCCGCTGCACGAGCAAGGCAGGGCCAAAATAGACAAGCAGGCTATTTTATGCAAATGCTGAGCGATGCGACAAAGCGACTGCCAATCGGAGTGAAGGAGCAGCGTGACGTAGGTCTGTGGTCGAGTCCGAGAAAATAATTCAAGATGGCGGAAAATGCGTATTTATGTATATATCTGATAAGTTTGGCATTTTATCTCATATATTTTGTTACTTTTATCGAGAAATAAATACTTTTAAATCCAAAAACACAGTTCTTGTAACTTAACAATACCTCTAAAGTGACTTTTGATACCGCTTTGAGAAACTAGCCAAGAAACGCCCATCAAGCGATTGCGTGTTGCTCGGTGTGGTTCACTTTTGTAGCTAATGTGATTGTAGGGTTAGTATGGACATTCATCAGACTACATAACCTACCTTTTTATGTTATTTATTTAATACTGTTGAAGTTGTAAATAACATTTAGTCATTTATGCACTGATTAGGTGTTAGGGTTAGGAATAAAAATATTTTTGTCTGTAATAATCTTGTGCTCACTTAAATCAGCTGGCATATATTAGGGGGCCGCTCAAATGAAGATAAACAGACTGTCCACTGGTAGGATGGTGTGGTATGCTGATGTAATCGAGTGATAGATGTTAATATGCCGTCATATGGGGTGCTGGGGAGGTACTGTGACCCACACTGCTTGCTCTGAGAAGTTCTTACAAAAAAAAGTCAGTCTCAAGTTTCAGGTCGTGCCTCCGTCACAGACCGCACCACGTCAAAGGTCATATACCAAGAGACTCATATTAAAGCCTCAATCTTTAGTCAATCAACACTTAGTTAAAAGAGTTCTATAACAAGGTAGAGATTGTGATCTTGACCGACCCTGTACTATGTCTGTGCAGGGTGGGCTAGTTATCTGAAGTTATTAGCAACTGGCTTTAGACGTACAGAACCTTTAGCTATCTTAGGTCAGGTCAACAGATAAATTGCACTGAAAGAAAGTAATGCAGAGTAAAAATCCAGCGGAAAGCGACAGTATCTGATGTAAAGCAGCAATAACTAAAGAGACTAGGCACATTCACCAGAAGGTATGTGATATACTGTGACCAGTTCTAGGGTTAATGTTTCCCATTAGATTAAACATGTCTGTGAGAAATAAGAGAAAACATGGAGGACTATGAACCAGCAGTAATTCAGAGCAGCATTTTTTAAGTTCTGTAACTCATTGTGCCAACTCAGCAAGCTACCGCTAGCTTTTGTTAAGGACTTATACTACTGTATATACAAAATACCATATAACAAATACAAAATACTATAATTTTTGTTATTCTTGATGTATGTTCTACGAACATGAACTATGATTTTATACTTGATATTCTATCAGATGGCATCATATCCATGGGTTTGAAATAAGGGAGGTCCTGGGTGGGGTGTTAAAAGTTAACAAATACTATCCCAGGAAAAAAACTGCACTAAAATACAGTTGATTAAAGTACACTTAGTAAGTGCACATTTTCATGCACTTAATATACAAAAAAATTGTCTTTAGTACTTCTTAAGATAAACTTAAGAGAGCGGCCCCAGATTAAAATGTATGTATGTTTGATCTTAATTTCAAAACACCTTGCACTGACATATTTTAACATATATCCATACCATTGTTTTGTGTCAAGATGCATACGCACACCAGTATATTTTTTTGTAAAAACTACTTAAATGTCCTAAAATAACTAAGGCCTAGTCCTGAATTAATCAAAACCCTGTCCAGAAAACCGCCCCAGGAACATCTAATGGTGCTTTTCCATTGCATAGTAGCCCACGGTTTGGGTCAGGTCGGGTCAGCTCGCCTCACTTTGGCTTGGTTAGCTTCCCATCGAGTTTATTAACACTTCGGAGTGGGAGGGATTATAGGCATGTCGTTATATTTGCGCTGCCTGCTGCTGTGATATCATACAAGTGAGAGCGTCACTGTACATTCCTATACATTTATTTATTTCTCAGTCTGCCACAAAATTAAAGTTGACCACCACAAATAGATGTTTGCACATCGCGTTTATCACTACCTCTGTCTTACATGAATTTCTGTAAAAACACCCTTGACGTCAGTCGACGCACTCCGCTGAGCCTCATTTAAGTTGCATTTAAGCAAATATGCGGACGTGGGCATTGCGAATGTGACGCCACAAACTGCAAGTCTGGAAAAAAACTGTTATAGTGTTCCTGATTCTCAACCTGTGGATGTTTTTTATTGCTAAAAGGGAGTTTGGGAACTTATAGTAGAGCACAGATGACAACATGTTTGTTCGAGCTAGCATGAAGGTAAAGCTAATCTTTTACATACAATCAGTGATCTACAACGTTTTTGCAGCACGTTTTGGTATCAGCTCTGGTCCCTTAGAATCCCGACCGAGGAGGTACTAAAAAAGTTTTGGGTACTGCATACTGCACCCAGTGGAAAAGCCCCCAAAAGTAAGCTGACCCGACCCAAACCAAACGTGGGGTACTATGCAACGGAAAAGCGCGACAGGGCGTATCCTAGTCATGGACTAAAAAAAACATTGTACTGACAAATCTCAACATATATCACTGCCATTGTTTTGTCTCACAATGCACATCAGCATTGTTTTTAGTAAGATATGTTTGCAAAACTACTTAATTGCCCTAAAATAACTAAGGCCTAGTCCTGGATTAATCCGGAAAACCGCCTCATTCAATGTAGTGGTTACAAGTCTTATTTTTAAGGAGTTTTACACAGAATTTATGATGAATTAATGTATTTAAAAAAAACTGGGTCCCCCTGACATCATCTCACGCCCCCCAGTTATGGGAACCCTCTGATAAATCCTTGAAATAGAGAGCTTTCAAAAAGCAAACCACTTTTGAAAAGTACAGCATTACGGTAGTTGTTACTAAAAACAGATCAGAGAACCCCATTAGGATGTCCTCATTCAAACAACACTGGGGTTTCTGGGATATCTCCAGCAACCATACCCTAATAGACTAGCGAACAGTAGTCTGGACTCTGTTAAGATCCATTTGATTCCACTGGAACTGTACAAAGTCTTTTATTCTTTTTTATTTAAGGAAAGGGTTTCCTTTCACACCAGTCACAGAAAAGTTAAACATGCCTGACAAGGCACTGATGGCCATATTATTCTTTTTAAACAGGCAAAAAGGGAATGTTATAAACAACCTTGCGGAAACATGGGGCCGCATACAGTTCAAACGCCTATTTTCAAGTTCTTTAATATGTTCAATGGGAAATCAAAGGCACAACTGCATTGTGTACATTACTATGTCTACTTATGGTAAAATCTCAGTACAGAAATCATGTATATTTACAGTAAAGTATTTATAATTTACGAGGAACTTAACAAATCCTCCATCATGATCAAACCTACATAGATAGACACCAATGAGATTAAATGGAGAACAAATGGAGACTTTCAGAAACACCCTGATGAACCAAGTCCCAAACTTTGCTCAGATTTGCCATGGCCATTTTAATATGAACACAAACATTTCAAACTACTCAGAAACATCCCCGCATCTTGCATATGTGTAGCATCCTCAAAAGAAAGAGAGGTGATGCCGAGACCTCTCTCTTAAGGGATGGCTGACATTTAGGCCGAAACAACAGTGACCACTGTTTCTCTTCTCAAGGTTCAGCCCAATCCCCATCCATGGTATTCGATTACCTCTTTCCAGGTGGTCCCCATAAAGAAGGCAACGTTAAAAGTGAGGACCCGTAAAGGAGGGAAGAAAACATATTGCTTTTATTAAAAGGTTTATGAATAAGGTCTTCAGTGTGAGTAATCATAATGTGCAGCTGTGGTGAGCATCTGAGAAGATCTAGACCCAACAGGGGACTGTATAGAGTGTCCGCCCCTACCTGCTGTTTTAAGACAAGCTTACCCTATTCAAGTCATTTCCCTATACAAAAGATAAAGCCAAGTTAACCTCAGATCACTGCATCAAAGCCAAATATGTCCTCCTCAAAGAAACACCTAATACATTTCCTACCGCCTGCCCTCAAAAGTTCAAGAGTTCCTCCATTATTGATACGCTATTAAAATGTTCTGTGCATTAATGCATAATCTTTTTGTTTTATAAAAAATGCAACATCAGTTTACCTCCTTTACATACAATAGTCAAGGTATGTATGTATACGTATATTTATGTAACTATATATTTATAAAAAGATTTGACTTTTTTATTTTCAACACAGTTATGGAAATATACAGTACTGTGCAAAAATCTTAGGCCACCATCACCAGCTTTGTTGTTTTAGCAAAGTTTTAATGTCCATCCAAATTTATTTTTCACTCTTTTTTAAGATAAAAACAGAAAATACAGGAATATGTACACAAAAAACCAAAAAATTTTCAGAACTAAATGTCTTCTTCAGACATCATTCAGTATTTATTGAGACCTCTCTTGGCATGAAACACATCTTGAGCTTTTTTTTGGAGACTGAAGTCCTGAAGTCATTCGATTAGAAATTAGGATTTTATTTCATTTAGGTTTAAGAGATCCGGCAGCTGCCTGCTATTGCTCAAGTGGAAGGGGAGTTTACCCTAAATACTTGACACTTTAGCTTATACTTTTATACAGCTTTTAATACTATATGCACATTTACTGTATTTTCTGGATTTATTCTAATAAAAAGACTGAGAAATAATTATATATGATTACTAAAACAACATATCTAATGGTAGCATGGTGGCCTAAGATTTGCACAGTACTGTACAACTGAAAGTGAAATGTAAATCTGCTATGTCTGGCTCTCTCTCAAGGTTTTTTCCCTCCTAGGATTTTCCCCCCAGGGTTTTTCTCCTAGGGGTTTTTTCAACCCCTAGGGAGTGTGCTGACATTAACTTAGCACCCTCTTATATACGTTACATTATTACTATGCTTGCTAGTACAGTTAATCTTAGCCGCTGTATTTTGCTGCGTATGTTTAGGATTTTAGTGTGTTTCATTTCCATTTTCATGTGGGTTTGGGGTTAGAACGACTTTCTGTAACATAAAATGACATTCTAACCCAGTGGTCTTCACTATTTTTTTATGAGAGCCACACTGATAGGTTAGTATCAAAAGTTACATCCAGTCATAGCATGTCTGCTTATCAATCTGTCAATCTGTTGCAATGCAATAAATACAAGGGCAAATCATTCTTTATCATTTACCAGTCAAATTTGTAACTGAAACAATATGATATCCCTTAATGACAAAAACAGGATTTTAATGCTAAGCATTCTTATAATATGCTTATGCAGTGCCCCCAAACCACCAGGGGGCCACCTTTCTCATAATTTCATGCGGCGCACAGAACGGTTGGCGAGTGACATTACTTAACTGTGCCGCGAGAGCAATTCGAAAGCATAACAAGCAGCTTTATCTCACTGTACTTTGATGTCATATGACGATCACTCTGTGCAAGCGCTGCATGCGATTGAACACGCTTATCGACGTGCATCTTGATCTAATAGGTTTGGTTTTCCAACAAAGTTAGCATCCGGAGCAGAAAAGACAGAAAAAGCGCATGCCTGCATAATCATATCACTGTATTATTTACTGCCATGCGAGCCACAAATTAAAGCTTGCCGAGCCGCATGCTGCTCGCAAGCCGTGCAATGAAGAACACTGTTCTAACCCAAACCCAGCTGTAATCGTGCATTCACACCAGCCGAGGTAGAGGCGGCAAAAACGCGCTATTCGCACGTAGTTAGACGCTTGAACATTTGAATTTACTCGCCTCATTCACACGTGAAAGCCGCGCGTGAAATTCTAGTCATTGGAGACATTCACGCGGAAATTCGCATCATGGTAGTGGCTTCTGCGACTCGGCTGAGACTCCGCTCGCTTCCTGTAATCACGTCAATACTACAGCAAGGTCCTGATTTGTTAACGTGGCGCGGAATTCCCCCGAAGTTCAGATTTTTCAACTTGCGCGTTTACCGCGGCAACGCTCAATTCACGCGGAACGCGCCATCCGCGTCGCGCCTTCTGTGCCATTCGCGCATACCGTGCTGCAGGATGTCTAATCACGTCTTTACATTGACTTAACATGTAAATCACTCGCACTTGCTGCCTCTAATGCGTCTGGTGTGAACCCTGCACAACCCTAAGGTCAGGCGACAATTGTTTAAAAATCCAGAAAACATTGTATAAACCAATAGTTAAAGTGACATCTTAAACCAAACTCCAAATATAACCCCAAACCCACGCGAAAATGGTTAAAAAATAGAAAAAACAATTGGGTAACCAATACGTGAAACTGACACGGAAAAGAAAGTCCGTGGAACAGACACAGAAAAATACGGAGATCCGTGACAATGACATGGATAAATGAGCAAAATATTCTGTGACTATACCACAGAACTTTGTGAGATCAACATTGTTAAAGGGGCCATGGCACAAGACTTTTTTAAGATGTCAAATAAATCTTTGGTGTCCCCAGAGCACATGTGTGAAGTTTTACCATATAAATAATTTATTATAGCATGTTAAAATTGCCACTTTGCAGTTGTGTGCAAACATGTGCTGTTTTTGGGTGTGTCCTTTAAAATGCAAATGAGCTGATGAAATTCAAACACTGATCACAAAGATAGTGGTTTGTTGCAATTAAAACTCAATTGTGCTTTTCTCTGCACTAAATGGCAGTGCTGTGGTTGGATAGTGCAGATTAAGGGGTGGTATTATTATAAAAAGAGCTCCTTATGACATCATAAGGAGAGTCAAATTTCAACGACCTATTTTTTCATGTGCTTGTAGAGAATGGTTTACCAAAACTAAGTTACTGGGTGGATCATTTTCACATTTTCTAGGTTGATAGCAGCACTGGGAACCCAATCACAGCACTTAAACATGGAAAAGTCAGATTTTCATGCGATGGCCCCTTTAATGTTTGGTCGATAAATGTCGAACAACAAACAGCCAAGCCACTGAACACCTTTCATTCACTTCAAATTAAAAGTGATGTCTACACTAAATAAAGTCCATAGCACTCGATTCTGCCAGTCTCACCACTAAACCATTGCAGTTGTCTAAATGGTGGGCTTTATTTTAGTCTCTTTGCAGACATCAGTAAAAATCTACCCTTTTTTATCGAAGATTTTGGAACGCAATGCTCCATACGGCCGTAACTGAAACAACCTAAAAAATTTTTTTGGGTGCAATTTCAGTTTAAAAAACAAAAGTACTCTTGATGTCAGGTTTACACTATTTTTAAGGTATCTGTTTTCTCTATTCAATTCGATAGGACTTTAGTCTTGCATGACTGAAATAACTGCCTGGAGGCGTGGCAAAGATGGCCGCCTAGTGGCTTGACTTTCTTAAAAGGACTTTGATTCTATAATGGCCAGAAATATGTATTTACCTTGCCAATCTGATTCCTTTATTTATGACTGTCTTAATTCTTCTTCAACAACAACTCTGTTTTGTGTCTCATCACTTTCTCGTCATTGACCTTTTGCTCTTCAGACTTCAAATTCCCTCCCCACCTTCTCTCATATTTCCTCTCTTCCCCGCTTCGTGACCAGCTGTGGCCGAGCTCTCGGTCTGCTCATTGACACCAGGCCACCAAAATGCATCTCTGCTCTGGAGTTCATTAAAGGAAGAGTTTCATTAGAGCTCTAGTCACAACATGTCACCAGGGACGTTCACTCCCCATCCTGTTGGCCACGTACCTCACCAAGTAGAGATTGACACAGAAAAATGAACGGCACGGAGAGCGGGGGAGCAAAGGAAAACAGACAGCCTACTGACCCCCTTCCTATTGATGGAAGCTGACAGGAAGACTTCCTTTGATGATGACAGTAATGACTACCAACAGGCCGTCGTGCAGCTCAAAGGGATCTCTGTGCATACCTCAACGCAGGCAGCACGAGGGCACCTAGCTCAAAACGTGCTGCGCTGTCGTCTGTGCGGGGCTCAGAAGCAGACAGCCGGGTTTGCGGGCTTTAATCAATATTAATGTGATCTGGAAAGCGGCCAGTCACGTCAAATGGTCAGGAGTTCAGACTTTGATTCTCGTCTCTGCTGAAAATACCTACAGTGTCAAGAAATGAAATCAGGAATGGTTTGAGACGTGCATGAGCCGTTTAATGAAGACCACGCAACTATTTACTTCGAACACTGGACCACTTTATAGGAGCAAATGCTTGCGTTAATATCGTCAATGAAATTAATAGTAAAAGCATCACATTATGTTCAACTGAACATCGGTAAACAATGCAATCAGACTAATTCCCTCAAAGGCAGTTTTAATGTACTGTATACTTATATTATGTTGTTAAATCTTACTTATTAAATAAAGTTGTTATAGGTTTGGTTAAAAATTGCGTAAAGGTAACATTATTTTACATTTGCCTTTAGCACATTGTTAACTATAACGTTATGCCATTTTAGTGACGCAACATAATTTCATTAATTTTAAAGAACAATCACAAAGATAAAATGTATAAAACAAAACAAAATGCTGTGTAAAACTTAACACCAATGAGATCAAATAACATCTTAACCAAGTTATGTAGTACTAAAATGAATGTATAGGTATTATGGCAACTCAAAGAAGCATATGCTATCATATTTCTCTGGTTTCACACTGTGTATAGGTATTGTGGCCTGCAGCATGGAAATATGCTAACATTAACAGAGAAACACGCAGACGGTAATATTAATATACCGACTGTCAGCTGAACAGAAACATGTGGCGAGTCTGGTTGTAGGTTTTAGCACAAACAGGTGCAGGCTGATTTTAATAAAGTTAGACATACAAATGCTATGGTTACTATGCTCTTCAATGAGACACAGGCATGTCACATTGACAACATCTTCACTTTTCTTTGCTTGCCTCAATTTTAAGGTTTCTGGAGTCAGCGGACCCATAATTTTTTCGTTAAATAACGTCTGTCGGGATTTACTAAAGATAATTAGCGATGAAAAGATCTAGTTATTTTTGCGACTGACCTTGCAAATGCATTTCTAGGAGTTTCCCTTTCAGACACAAAATGTATGAGAAGAAAGTATTTAAATGATTCACGTGCGTTGCGCATGTATTATTACTGTTTTGTGTGCCATTATTTAATGCTGAAAAGAACATGTCTTAAAGGTGCAGTGTGTAAATTTTAGCAGCATCTAGTGGTGAGGTTGCAAATTTCAAACAAGGGCTCAGTCGACTGCTCATCCCTTGCTTTTGAAATGCATAGAGAAGCTACAGTAGCCGCCACCGGAAAAACATGTCATCGTCGGAGACAACTTAGTAAAAAAGTGTGTCCGTTAAGGGTTTCTGTAGAAACATGACGTCACAAAATGGCGACTTCCACGTAAGGGGACCCTCTGTGTGTGTTGATAAAATCGTCTCATTATAAGGTAATAAAAACATAACGGTTCATTATCAAAAGGTCTTTATACAACCTTGATCATATAGTTTTGTATATTATTTTGCATTTCTGTCAAAAGATCCTTCTAAAAATTACACACTGCACCTTTAAATCATTTTGCGCTTGAAATGGCTAAAATTGTAGCTAATAGAAGAGGCATCAGAGAGCGCGTGGTACAAGACAGAGGATTTTTTTTAACATGTAACAGTTTAATCGGAAAACCAGAGGAATATATTATTCAAAAAATATTGTTTGCCAGGCCATTTTTTTATTTGCTGAAGAAAATAATAGAGGAGTCACTTGGAGAAGTCACACAATACCAAGTGTTTTTTAAAACTTATTGTAAACCTTCACTGTTCAGTGTCCTATGGCTTTGTTAGCTGTGATGTCCGTGGTGCTGAACTCAAGCACATCACAGGCAACTTATCAGATCTGCTTATTTGCAATCCTGAACCAATTTGTGCTGCTGTTAGTAGATTGCGTTGGTCATTATGCAAAATCAGCAGTTGGGCCTGTGTTATTTTAATTTGCACCGTTTTAGTAAATAACCCGCAGTAAGCACTTTTTTGAAATTGCGCTCTCATTTGGTAAATCTGGCCCTTACTGTGCATTCACACGCGTAAGAGGCAGCAAGCACGAGTGATTTACATGTTAAGACAATGCAAAAACGCAAATAGGCATCCTGGCGCGAAGCGAATGGCGCGGGACGCGAAGAAGGTGGGGCGTGGATGGCGCGTTCAGCAGAAATTGAGCGTTGCCGTGGGAAACGTGCGAGTTGAAAAATCTAAACTTTGCCGGATATTCGCGCCACCTTAACCAATCAGGAGCTTGCTCTAGTAGTGACATGATTACAGGAAGCGAGTGGAGTCGCAGAAGCCCCTCCAATGATGCGAATTTTTACGTGAATGTCTCGAATGACTCGAATTTCATGCGCAAATAAAGCAAGTAAACTCAAAATGTTCAAGTGTCCAACTACGTGCAAATATCGCGTTTTTCCCCGCCTCTACCGCGTCTGGTGTGGACGCACAGTCAGTTACATCTCATAGCAGTTTCTGAAAAACACATGAATTTTAAGCTTTCACTGTATACTTGCAAATATAAAAAGTTCATGTGAAACAAATGTAAAAATATAAAGAAGGATAAATGTGCAAAAAAAAAATGTGTCAGGCGGTGTATAACACCACTAAAAAGCTTTCATTTCCCTATTATTTTCTCTTTCGCCAGTGTGTTTAAGTGCTGATAATGGAGGATTTTAGATGCTTTTAGGTGCAGCACATAAAAAAGCAAACTGGACTTACATTGGGGGCCTTCCAGACAGAGGGGTGGGAGCCGGATCTGAGAAAAAGAGAGAATAGGGAATTTACCCAACATGTTACAAACCAAACGGCTATAAACAAGCACAACACAAAACGATAATTGAGAATACTATAAAGTGATATTTGTGGCTGCAACAACATCGCCAACATCCTAATTTCTAGATCTACTTTGAATGGGGTATTTCCTGCAGAAAATATATATATATATATATATATATATATATATATATATATATATATATATATATATATATATATATATATATATATATATATATATATATATATATATATATATATATATATATATATATATGATTAAACTTGACTTTGGCATCCTAAAATGATGATTCAAGTAATTTTACTTGATTTAGCTAGATTAGATGCAGATTGACTTTCAAATGCAGATTGACCACCCAAATTAAGACTACATTTTACACTTTAAATATTTATTAACAACAGCAGTAAATATTGTCAAGAAGACATGTACATACATTTTACTGTCAACTTGTTTATGCAGATTGTATTTTATAAGCTTGATCATGGTTTCTGTTAAAAGTGATTTAAGACTTTTACTGACAATGTCGAGAGCATTATTGTTGCTACATTAAAATTAAGTGCGAACCTCTCCGCTCGCGGGTTTCCTTTGATTTCGGGCAGAACTGGGATCTGCATTCAGGTGCACTATGAATTTCTCTCCACTCTTGCCCAGAGAGTGTGCACGCACTTTAAATCTCTTCAATCACTTCCATGCAATTGTTTTATCTTTCCCGAAGTGTGCGTGTATGCGTTCAGACTGCGTCCCGTGCATTCGCAAATCCATCAGCGCTCGAGCTCTCTGGTAAATAACCCCTACTGTACGCTGCGCTGGGTGCAAGGAGTGCTCATGGGAGTTGTAGCTTCCCAGGGTCGCATTTGCGCATTGTTTATAATTGTGCGTAACTTTTAAGAAAACTACAATAATAAAAATTATACGCAACCTGCTAAAGTGGCTAGTGGGATTGCCGCCACATTTGGCGGGTGTTAATGTCAATCCCTGGTTAAAACTTTCCTTAGATGTTCTAGTAATGTATATTCTTGACAAAAATAACCAAAGCATTACGAAATATATAGATTTTTGGTTGTTTTATCTTATTTTAATGCTTTTTCGTATTATTTTGAATAATTTTCGGTCAACTTTAGGCCCCCTTGGAATTCCATTGAGGCTCCCTTGTGGGCCCTGGACCCCTAATTGAGAAACATTGATCTAAGACATTGTTCATATTTAATACATATAACAGATCAGTTTGTAAGCAATAACATTTCTTCTAAAATATGTATTAGTATTTAGACCTGGGTACATACTAAGAAACTCACCAAATTTGACAAACAGAATTCCAGTGGTGGATACTGTGCCATATGCGTTGGTAGCCACACACTGAAAGTAGCCGGTGTCCGTGGTGTCCAGGTTTCGGATTCTCAAACGTGACCCGTACGAAGTCAATCTCAAAGAGATACGTCGCGGTTCCTGGGCCACAGGGGCATCGTTTTTTAGCCAGCGCACACTGGGTGCTGGGTTCCCTGAAACATGGCAATGTAACTCAGCCGTCTGACCATGAGAGGTAGTGATGTTATTCATGGGAGCATCCAACCTTAAGAAGTGACCTGAGGAGACAAAACAAAAACATGTAAAACATACAATGTGGCTAACTTAAAATAGGCAAAGGGAAGAGTGATGTAATTGTTTAAAGGTATAGTTTACCTAGGCAAAAAAAATAGAAGTTTACTCATTCCCCACCCTGTTCCAAACCTGTATCCCTTTATTTCATCCATGGATAACAAAACGAGACAAAATATTACTAACTGTTAGCTGTAGTCCCTATTTACTTTTTTATCGTATGAATAAAGCATTTTTCTATGTAAGAAAGAGGGTCATACTTTTTGGAAATGTTTTTAAACCTTTAACGCTGCCTCCATCTGATGTGCACCAAGTCTGTATGAGAGTGAGGAAAAAAAATGTGTGTTTTTGTGCAGTTTTACTGTAACTACATACGCTCTATCTTGTATAACAAACCTCTAAGCTGGCGGTTAGGAATTCTTTACATAATATTTAGTGGTTGCCACAATGCGGTAAATCATTAGTTTGTCTCATCGGGGGAGGAAAGCGCCAGAGGGAACGGCAGAATCTTTTGGAAACTTCCGTCTCCAGAAACCTGTCTTGCCAGGCCTACGGCAAGCTTTGATAAGGCGCCAGCATAAACATGACAAGCCTCAATATTCCACGAATAATATGTGTTTGCAGTAAGCTCTGACCAGTTCGGGTCTGGGTAAGGCCATGGGAAAGTTACCCAGATGGTATGTTGAAATACTTATGGGTGATGGACCTAAATCACAATTGGGGTTATAATGGGTATACTCTACAATAGCATGTGTGTGCATGTGTGTCCGTGAGAGATTTAGTTGTTCCACACATATAATTTTGACCTCTCTAGGGTTCCCTGGGACGTCCTGTTGAGTCATGTGATTGGTTTGGCAGACAGGCTCTGACAGGCTCCTGATGGTATCAAGTCCTACTGGTGGAGCAAAGAGTGAAAGTAAACTTATCCTCTCACTTGATGAGAATTTACAGTGTGTGTATCATAGTGTCCAGTAGGGGATTGTGCAATGACCCCGGTTACACAGCAGTACACCTAATAGAGTCGTGGAAATAAAAATCCCCCTCAATCTCTTAGTAGAGAAAAGAACTTCAGCGGTCTTTAACACAGCCCAGTGCTATACGCATTTAGTAAAGTGATGGTATATTTATATTTGAATTGTTAAAGGTCACATATTATGCCAATTTATACAAGATGTAATATAAGTCTCAGGTGTGCCAAGAATGTGTCTGTGAAGTTCCAGATCATTTGTTATAACATGTCCAAAATGCCTCTATTTGGGTGGCAAAAAAGCGCTGTTTTCATGACTGTACCTTTAAATGCAAATGAGCTACAGCTCATCATCACTCTCTTACCAACAGACTTTGACCTTAGTATATTTAGCCACATTAGTCCTACAATGTGCTAACAAACACATTTAGAAACACTTTTGGGTCAAATTAACCAGTCAGTCAGCGCCATGGGTGGGGCTTTGTTTTTGTGATGTCACATTAACAAGAAAATCAAAACAGCATGTCTAATAAGATTGTTTTAAATGGGGATTAAAAAGAAGTAGAAGATAATCACGTCACTACTAAAGCAAGCTCCTGATTGGTTAACGCGATGCGTTTTCCGCCAAATTTCAAATTTTTCAATTTACACGTTTGCCGCGGAATTTGCACTAGACGCGCGAATGAGGCCTAATCGCGTCTACCGCGCCACGCTAAACACCTCATTCGCGCCGCGAGACCTCCAGACGCGCGTCAACGCATCTTCACATTGACTTAACATTGAAATCACTCATGCTTGACGCCTCTACCGTGGCTGGTGTAAATGCAGCATTAGGCCACCATCACCAGACTTGTTGTTTTAGAAGTTTTAATGTCCAACGATATTTATTTTTTTATCTATTTTATTAAGATACATACAGAAAATTCAGGAAATATGTATATAAAAATAAAAAATGAAATTTTCAGGACTAAATGTCTTCTTTAGGCATCGTCTGTGTTTAGTGTGACCTCTCTTGGCACTAAACACATCTTGAGCATTTTCGAGCAGAAGGAAGTAAAAAGACTAATTTCTTTAAAATTGGAAATTAGGATTTAATTTTATTTAGGTTTAAGAGATGTCTCAAGTGGAGGAGGAATTTACCCTAAACACTTGACATTTACCCTAAACACTTGACACATCAGTTTACATTTTTAAACAGTTTTTAATACTACATACACATTTTCTGTATTTTCTGGATGTATTCTATTAAAGAGACTGAGAAACAATTATATATGATCACTATAACATTGCAAAAACAACAAATCTAATTCTGGCATGGTGGCCTAAGACTTGCACAGTACTGTATATTTGTATATTTATGCATTTGGCAGACGCTTTTATCCAAAGCGACTTATAGTGCATTACGAGCTATAATTTTTTTTAATCAATATGTGTGTTCCCTGGGTTCGAACCCATGATCTTCAAACGCAATGCTCTACCAGCTATATCTGAATTCATAATGGCTGCAATTGTATCGAAAGTTGCACCATTTTGGTCTTTTTTTTAGTTGCATCTTCTCTGATGGAGGTCAATCTGGTGCAATGCGAGGAATGTGACTTTGACGAGAAAATTAATAAAAGTATATTGGGTGCGAGCCACGAGTGTGGCCCCCAGGGTTACAGGCCGGGTACGGAGCCGCAGGGCCCACAGCTGTGCAGGTATATCCGCAATATTACTCAAGTCGAGGTGGGGGATAAATTCCTTTGACAACCATTCTGCTTTCGAAAACTCCAGCAGTGCTCAAACTATACCTGACAGCAGTGTTCAGCAAACTCCATCTAGAGTTACCAAGAGTCGGCTGGTAGATTTGAGAGGGATTTTGTTGACCATGACATTAATAGGAAAATAACCAACGGATCCAATCTAGGAATAATTGTGTCCACATGAACTATACTTCCTGTGATTTTAATACTGTTTGTTTAAAGATTTTGTATGTAATGTAAAAAATAAAGTCGGAATCAAAGTGAACCTATTAGTGGCGCTATGCCTATGGGTCGCACATCTGTTATGATAGGGACATGAAATGCATGGAAAACCCAATGCTTAGTGCAAACACAGTGCAGCTAAATATATAATCATGTATCACGCATAACAAATTAAATTATGGAAGGTAACAGTAACAGAAACACAACACATTATTTATATGTTCACTTGTTGCAACAAGGTCGTGGTTTGAGCAGACTACAATAAGTTCTGTGTAGTGAATTATTGGCTGTTGAAAGCATGAAAGCATTACACTTTTCTCCTGCCAGGAGAGACAATAGGGCTCATTTACATCTCATTTAGCTAAGCCATACCCCCTGTAAAGCCGTTTTGAGATACAGATGTTCTAGCATCATATGTAGTATTTTGTGACAGAAGTCCGCATGACAACATGCAAAAATAAACAGGACTTTTTTTTTCACAAGTCGAATCCAGTCTGTTTCAGATGTGTGAATCATCCAATGACCATTTTTGTCCACAAATGCGTATAATCCGTGAAATATAGATATAGTCCATTGTTTACATCAGATTTCGCATGAACGTTTGGTAATAGAATATAATATACAATCTGAGGACTATTTACATTGTAACATGTAAGGGTCTATGAGATTACACTTTACGTTCCGGTAAACACATGAACCAGCCTTCAAAGTTTGTATTTAAAATAGGGAGGTAGTACAATAGATAATCCAAACAGCGCAGTCTAAAACGTGACGTCCTTTAGGGATGTAACCAATCGCTCGCTCGCTCCTCCATCAGCCAATGACTTCATGGAAAATATTGATAGACAAAACATGTAGCCAATTATATAACGAATTCAACGATCTCTGTGTGACTTTTTTGTGTGTGTTTGACGTCAGCCGACTGCGCCGCCGCATTAAGTCGAACAAGCCAGTGGCGTGGCTGACGTACGACGCAGCTGACTGTTATCTGCTATTTGCTTCGTTTACAATCTGGGGAGACGCACGCTGTAAGTTTGAAAAAAAAACCTCAGCTAACGTCTAAGGGACAGGTCAGCCGCGTCCCTACAGTCACGTGACTTCACACGGTTCACAATAGAACCGAAAGAGAAGACAATGCTGAATAGAGTCGTAATTCTTGCTATTTTTGGACCAAAATGTATTTTGGATGCTTCAACACATTCTAACTGACCCACTGATGTCAAATGGACTACTTTCATGATGTTTTAATTACCTTTCTGGACATGGAAACCGTACATAGATTTTCAATGAAGGGACAGAAAGCTCTCGGACTAAATCTAACGCTAAAACATCTTAAACTGTGTTCCGAAGATGAACGGAGTTTAGAACGACATAAGGGTAAGTCATGAATTACATTATTTTCGTTTTTGGGCGAACTATTCCTATTAAGTAGTCACGCTGTTACCTTTGGGGGAGGGGGCAAAAACAAAAGCCGCTTATCCAGTATGTAAATACACACAGACAATGACGCCCCCCGCTGCATGCTAGAATCTCCTGAAAAAACAAGCCGATTTCAACCGCAAAATGTACGCTTTTATACAAAAACTGCTATCTCAAACATGTAGAAGGCTTCTTCGTGATCTCAACTATAAGATTCTGCAAAAAAACTAAGAGACAGCGACAGTTTTGCAAAGGCAGATCGCAGCAAATTCACAGCACATCATACATTAGAGATACACCATCCAACCATCACTCCACTTCTTTCCTCCTCTCCGTTTTAATTCTTCCTCTTGTCTATTCACACCTCCTCCTCTTTTCTATCACCGCTCCACACTCTTCTCCCATTCCAGACATGTCTCATCTGGGGGTGGTTGTCGGGGAAAGATCTTCCTTCCCATGGTGGATATCTTCCTTATCCCTCCATCTTAATTTCCTTCTGCCAAACATCGGCTCTCTTAAAACAATATACAATAAATGGAACCGAAAGGAGGAGACAACCACAGGGGGATCAATTCCTACCCATAATGCATCTGACTGATGAGCCTAATCTTTTGGACACTTCCACTTCCTTCTAATGCTGCAAGGATGTGGTGACTCCATATGAACATCAGCCAGATGGAATCAACCACACACATACACGCAATTCTGTTGTTTATTGTTCAAATTTCAGGAGATGGTTTGAAAAAGTAATCTGACAATTTAGAGTTGGAGACAGTATATTTACTCTGCTGATATCTTGAAAATTGATGTTCACGTCTATCATGCGTTTTTAGCAACATATGCTTAAACTCAAATTGGACTGTTTGACATCAACGTAATGCTACCAAGCAACATGTGATTTCCAATAAACACAAATATATGGTGCACACAAAAAAAGACTTAGTCTGTTTATAATTGCCTTAACAACTGTTAAAAATAGTTTTAAACATCACAGTGCATTCTGGGATTGCCCTCTCCACTGAAGATTCATGCAAATTTGGCTAAAAATAGCAATTGCCTCTATAATGCCTTAAAATGTTGTCTTGGTGGGCAGCTTACTAGGTCTTCAAAAGAAAGACAATCGATCCAGCAGTTTCATCTTTTTAAACATTTCTTTGTTTTCCACCTAAAACATAAGCCAGCTGCTGGTCAAAAGGAAAGGCCTCAGAGGATGATGATGAGAAAGTGGAGAGCATGGAGAAAGATCTTGTGATGACAGCCGTATTCAAAGGCCAAGCAACAAATCCAGCTGAGGTTTGAATATTCATCCCAAAGCAATTAGGGTCATTTGGAAAAATCACAGAGTGGACTTAATGACTACAATTCTTTTATTAGATAAATTGCTAGCGAGTTTGGTTAGAGACATGAATAACATATAAACGACACCATGGATTAAGGAAAGAGCAGGCTTGGAATTCGCCTGTGTGATGATGATGTTAGGATATGTGCTTGTAGATCTTTGCGTCCGTGTAAGCGTTTAAAATAAATAGATAGACAAATGAAAAAAATATGTTATTTCTGCATCATTAGAGTCACTGAAAAGCACTGCAAAAATAATATTAATTTTCAAAATTACTTTTCCCAAACTCTCCCTCATCTAACATTGGTCGAGAAACCGACAGTTCAGGGCTCCAGACTAACTTTTTTCACTAGGAGCACAGTGGCCCCCAACTGAAAATTTTAGGGGCGCAACCAGAAAATTTAGGGGCACACACCCTAAATCAACATACTAACCAAATATTCACATTTCTACTAAGTAATACACTGTATTACCAATAAAAACTTTGATGATAGATGCAGAAAGTACAATGTCCTGTTTTAAATTCAGTGTCACATCACAAAAAAAAGGTCAAATTTACTGGTCGCACATGTGCGACTGGATGTAAAATTCAGTGGCACACTCTCAAATTTTGGTGGCAGTGTGGAGCCCTGAAATTAGCCCACAAATGTCTTACAGTTCAACACAATCACATGGCAATTCTTGACTATTTAACTCTTTCCCCACCATTAACGAGTTAACTCGTCAATTAAGAGAAAAAGCTTCCCTGCCAATGACGAGTATTTCCGCCCTTCGCAATACCCATATTTCAGAGGTGATGAAAAGAGACCTAATGAAGGTAGGATGAAATAGATTCTTTTGTTTGAAAGCAAAGGGTCTGTTCTTTCATTTGTATGTTTATATATTTTAGGAAAGAACATTTTCTGGCGTTAGGGGTGGGGCCATGTGCGGTGGCTCAAGTGCATCATCGAGCCACCATTTCAGGCCCGCTTAAAATCCTGAATCTTGAAATGGTGAAAAACTATATAACTCTACAATTCAGTACTACACAGTTTGCAGCACAGACTGTAAAAAAATATGGACGAAGCAACACCACTTCCTTCCATTGTAATGAAATGAACGTGAAATGTCAGATGATGGGCGCTGACATATTACGCAAAAACGTCAGTTTGTAGCCAGGGCATGCGCAGAAGGAATTGTCCGTGGAGCCTGAAGGTGGAGCTGCAGTATGAAACTTACGCCCAAACGCTTGCGCGGCCAATTCAACAATGCCCATTGAACGTCTCATTTGACTGGCTTGCTAAAATAAGGTAAGTTAAATACAACTCATTTTGTCGGTGTGAAATAACAGAAATTAAAAATTAATAGTTAGTTATACATTTAATCTTCTCTCAAAATTCAGAGAGTCTGCTCAGAGAAGCTGTCAATCACAAATGTCAATCATAGCGACACGCCCCGTTTCTATAGCATCAAATTTCTAGCTAAAATTAAACTTATCACAAAAATTAAAAATTGACCATAAATCAGTGTGATAACCACTTTAAGAGGCGGTACACACCAAAGCTTTTTTACGCGGCTGAAAACGCCTGGAGGACGCCGAATGCCAGCTGTTTTTTCAGCTGAGCGCCAGCTGTCTTCAGTTGAGGGCTTTGGTAGCTGTGATACTTGAGCAGTGAGCTGGTTGGTTGTTGTGATGCTTGTCCCGCTCCTCCTCCACTGTGATTGGACGGCCCTGTGAGAACTGACATTGACGAGCGGAGCTTTTCACCCAAAGTTGAATCTCTTTCAAATCTTGACGCTCAGTGCTGATCGCGGAAAAAACGCAGAGCGCTGAAAGCAAAAAAAATACGCCAGCTGCTGGCTGTTTTGAAAAATGCAGTGCTTCCATTATAAACAATTAAAAACATGTGCAGGCTACGGACGTAAAAGCTTTGGTGTGCACGCCCCCTAAAGGACAAAAAACATCTTTCGGAAAATTTTATTGGAAGTGTAATTTATAGTTTTATTTTGACCCTAGAGTCCCCTTCGTTTGCATGGAGAGGGCGGGGGTTTATGACTTGTCCTGCAGCCAGCCACCAGGGGGCGATCAAAGAGCCAGCAGCTTCACTTTTCAAGATGTATGAGGCATACCCGGTTTACAGTCTTTGTGGCATGTTTTAGCAATACATTTCGAACATTTATAACGTGTTTAGAATTTTTTTTTAAGATTGACTTCAACATCGAAAAATGACTACCCCACACTAAGTTATTGAATCATAACACTATGAGATGTTCAGTGATCTTATGGAAATACATTCTGGCTCTTTTTCCAGCATCTTAAACGACAGCACAGACACAACAGATCTAGATTTACCATAAGCCCGGAAAATCCCAAATTACGTACCGTCCCAGACAGAGCAGGACTTTGAAGAACTAAGATGACATAAGACACATAATGCTGCCATCCTGCAGCTCACATGTTCCTGCTGGCAATGCTGTCTGCTTTGGCAATCAAAACCAACGCTCATCCCCAGACAAAACATTCAGCGATTGCAGCCTATCTGTCACATTACTGTACATCTAATGGTGTCCCTGAGTGGCAGAACAAAGCTGGGCTTCAACTCACCTCTTTCAGCTCCGCTGGACATGTTCCAGTTGGAGGCGGCCACCACGTTTGGGTCTGAGAGAATCTCTGCGTCTGTAGATACAAAAAACAGGAAAGACTTATTAGAAGGAGAGATTTATTAGACTTGTAAACCTTTCTAACAAAGCACTGTGGTGGTACTGACAGATGTTGAACAGTAAAAAAGTAGATCCTAAACATTGCTTATTATACGAGTAAATCCACTTTCATTTCTGTTATTCTGGCTTCAATTCACTTTCGTAAGAGATACGACAAAACGTTCAGCAAGAATGTGAAATCGAAGAGAGATGTAGTTATTAGTGCACCGTGTGTTCAAGAGTGTGCAGGTAAACCTTTCTCTAATACACTAAGATTACAGACTTGTTACTGTACAAAGGGCATTTTATTACAGTGTAGCAACACAATATGGGCAGGTGTTGACAGGTCCAGAGTAAGTGATGAACGTCTCACAATGGAAGCCTTTGAATGAGATTAGGGATATTTTCATCATTTTACTATGGAGCACAATAAACAATGGGACTGGGGCAGTACAACAGTCTGAACTGCACCGTGCTATAGGAATGTATGGCATTGGTCCATTCCCATCTGTGTGTGTGTCCGACCAGAGAAAGTATGAGGAGAAATGCCAAATAAAATCACTGAAACTTAATTGGATATCAATATGCTAAAGACAATTAATTATTAAATAAAAAAGTAAATCAGCTTTTAAATAAAGAAATGCACATTGCCAGCCTTAAAGGGGTCATAAACATGGAAAACGTCAGATTTTCATGCTAAGTGCTATAATTGGGTCCCCAGTGCTACTATCAACCTAGAAAATGTGAAAAAGATCAACCCAGTAACTTAGTTTTGGTAAACCATTCTCTGCAAGCATGTGTAAAATGAGGTCGTTCAGATTTCGCCTGTTTTTTGAGGTAGGTAGCGAGGTGAATTACAATAATACCGCCCCTTAATCTGCACTATCCAACTACTGCACTGCTATTTAGTGCAGAGAGAAAAGGAGAGAGAGAGAAAATAATTGACAGCACAATGGATTTTCAATTGCAACAAACCACCATCATTGTGCTCAGTGTTTGAATTTCATCAGCTCATTTGCATTTAAAAGGACACACCCAAAAATGGCACACTTTTGCTCAGGCCTACAAAGTGGCATTTTTAACATGCTATAATTAATTATCGATGTATTTTGAGCTAAAACTTCACATACGCACTCTGGGGACACCAAATATTTATTTTACATCTTTGAAAAAATCTCATAATATGACCCCTTTAAGATTTTTAGTGTAATTTGTACTGAAGAATACAAACTTACGAAATAATTTTTAGGTTTTTTTTGGTCTAGAAAGCATTTAGACAAATACGCTACATTTGAAAATGTATCAATGTGATGATTACATGTCAAACCAATGGTATGTATCTTTATAATGCAATAAATATAGCAAGAATTTAAACATTTTTGTGGTTGTCAAACTGAGAGGAACATGTTCATAGCTGTGATGATATACATGTGGTTACTCTGACAGGACACCTGCATGAACTTCAGGGAAACTGACTTTATATATGTGCTAAAATACCTTTTTGATTAAAAATATCTGCAAAATGATCTAAAAATCTGTTTACATACTCAATGCCACTAGTTTTAATTTTTTGTTATTCAATGCACTGGCATTCATGAATTTATGAGTGTGGCTTCAATGTCAAAATACTTTTGGGGCGACTTCATATCTGTAAAATGCATGTTGAGTCTTTCGTTCTCTTCTAAAAAAAGTATGACTTTGGTATGACCTTCAATGTAAAGCATTTGGTCAGCAACGACTTCCAAAGCAAATGTATGCACACATGTTTCTGTGCATGTGTGCATGAGAGAATCCCTATGTAAAGTAAAGCCCTGATAATGGATCACACAGACTCCCTGTTGACTGGACTCACAGCGAAGGATAAATCTCCAGTGCGATGACAAGCTCAGAGCTCTGCTGGAACCATAGTGAGGAGGGGTGGGGTTCACTTTTGTGAACATCTCATTACACTCTACTGTGTGAATGCCAGAAACCAAAAGGTGCACTTCCATTTGGGAATGATCATTCCGAAATATTGCATATTTAAAAAGATATAGAGCCTGTGCTCTGTTCCAAAACCTGGTGAGATGCCTACAGAGGCAATATATTTAGAAATCATGGATGCCCTCTATAGACTATTATGAAAGGTTTGCATTTAAATTATGCTCCCTGCTAAGAAACCAAAGCCAAATTCTAACGGTACATTCACACGGGGCGTAAGCGTTAATGTTTCCCATTCACTTTTAATGGGTGACATCATGTGTTGCCGAACTGAACTGTGGATCTGTCGGCGGCGCAGTTGAACATTTCTCATCTTTTCAAACGGCAGCGCGTGTGGCAGCCAATCAAATCTTAACGGTACATTCACACAGGGCGAAAGTGTTAACGCGTGATGGAAGGCTTGTCTGAAGCACAGTGGCCGCAACACATGCTCCGGGCTTCTATAAACGTAATTGGCTGGCTCTGCCTAGGTTATTTACATAAGGCGATCTGATTGGCTGACGCACGCGTTGCCACTTGAAAAGTTGAGAAATGTTCAACTTCTGCCGCGAGCAACGGGAGTGACGCAGCGCCGACGCAGCTAACGTAAGGTACAATCACACATTTGCCATGGAGATGCAATGCAATACCAACACATACACTGACAAAAAACATACAAACATCAAAAATAATGCCAAGGTCCTCAAATTTACAATTTAGGAACAGATATATATATACATTTGGTGCTAATATTATAGCCTACCTTTGTGATACTAATATGAGCTCTTTAGGTGCAAAGGTGTACTTGTCAAAAGGTACTACCCTAATGAAAGCTAGGAACCGTTCTGACATTGATGTGGAATTACAGTAATTACAATATGACAACACTAAGATTTCTCTTAGGGTTCATCTGCTTTAATGGCAACACTTACAGTGAAAGGAAAACGTATTCACACATGGCTTTGTTAAGCAAAAGCTTACTACAGTAATAGATTAATTTACTGTCATATGTCCTTGCAAAATGGTTACAATATATTTTACACTTACAGTATTATAGGCAACGTGACAGCTCACTTCATTTTTAACAGAGCTCTAGTGTTGTGAAATAAATATAGAAATCTCAATATTTCTATATTTAGAAAAAGGAAAGTAGTGGTGCAGACAGAGATGGACAAGCGGCACAGTGTGAACAACACAGAGGTGTGATTATGTTAACTGGGTGTTAATTTAATGCTAAATGTGCCTGGTGTTGGAAAACATGCCACTGTAATGAACTGCTGATTTAAACACACACCTGTTACCAATGACACACAGACGCACGCTCACACACAGCCTATAGTGGGTTAGGAACCAGCAGCTGCGAGGCAGGTGGTTTAATGCCCTTCTAAAATGACACTGACAACAACTTTAAATGACACTCATTAGTGATGTGTCTATTACAGATCACTTCAATTGTGGTCATTACTCTCATGTTGTGACCTGCCACTTTCATCTGTGTGTCTCTTTCCTTGAGAATCTAAAACATTTCAGTAAAACTTTATTGCATATACTAATTTAGTGCCATTCTATGGTCAATAGTTGTTTTTATAAACACTGATTAATTTTACTTCCTTTTGCATTACAAGGTATAGAGGGTATGCATTGACGTCACTTTTCCACGCGACCACGCCCTGTTAAGTGGCAAACATTCAAAATGGCTGGTTTTCATAGCGGCTGCTGCGAATATGCCAGTAAAACTGACTATTATCAGCTTAAATTGAATTTAGTTGGACTTGATAGCAGAGGTGGACAATACTTAGATACATAAGTTACATTTGTGCTTTATAAGGTTGTTTGTCTTGGAAATTTTTTTACTTCACTACATTCTAAAGCATAGAATCATATTGTGTATTCTCTAATATTGCATATTAAAATTGATTTAATACCTAATTACATTAAAATTATGTATTTTTACTTGAGTAAAAGTACGGTCATGTACTTAAATATTAAATGTAAAACAAAAACTTTATGAAATGTAATAAAAGTAAAAATTATGATAATATGCTTTGGAATGTATGTTTTCCAAAGAAAAACACGAATAAAATACAAATACTTGAAAAAATACTTTCAAATTGAAAGTAAAACCTCTGCTTGATAGTGACCCTAGCAACTTGTCAACCCACCTGTGGTCTTTGGACGTTGGCATGATCAATCTATTTATTTTTTGCCAGTCTATTAAACGATAGCTACGAATTCTTGTTAAATCTTTTAGAACAGTCTATCACACAACAGCTTTTTTCCATTAAGACGCGTTTTCACCATGTTTTCGCTGATTTCACACCAGGGTTTCCCGCAGCACTTTGCAGTTCGGGTGGCCCGCCTAAGCTGGGAAACCCTACCACCTTAACTGGGTCATCCAAAAAAAAAAAAAATTGCTGCACAAAAGGCCGTCAAGTGCATCTCGGAGAATAGCGCGGACGCGCCTCACACCGCGAGCGGGCAAGCGTGCTATACGGCCACGTTATTTATGTGCAGTATTTACAAGCTACAGTGGTTACACTCCTTTAAGATAATGTAATTAATAGTGAGGAAAAAATCTGTTTTTACACTCTTCGCGCTATCTATCATCATTTGCCAGACGTTCTACAACATCTGCTTCAGTTTGTTTTTATTAACCCTTTTGTTTCACTTCATCACACAGCAATTTTCGTTAAAGGTATCTGTTAAAAAGAAGATGACGCCGAAGATTTCGCCGAAGATGACGTCACGTGCATACCCTCTATACATTTTATCAGTATCTTATCAGTATCCCTGAGATCGAACCCATGACCCTTTGCGTAGGTAACACAGTGCTCTACCAACTGAGCTAAAGGAACAACTACATACAGCATTTGATTCTCATTGCAGATATACTACACTGTACTACAGTACCAATGTCTCTTGTACAACTGTGTAGTATGTTTATTTAATTCTTGTAATTTTTTGCTGATTGTAAGCTTTCTTTTTGGTTTGAACTAAAGCATTTGCAAATCAGACATAAGTACAAGCGTGTTTACTTTATTTTTACAAGACAATGACAAATTCATTCCAATGAACCACTGCAAATAACATATGTATACAAAACAAAATTGAACTCTAGAGAAACAGACTCAACTATCTTCTGTCAATGTTCTTGCTGTTGATTTCTCTTAAGAATTATGGGTAATGTAGTACCTCACTAAAATTTAGCTATTTAACATCCATCCATCTTCCAAACCCACTTATCCTCTACAGGGTTGCAGAAGGGCTGGAGTCTATCCCAGCATAGGCCGCAGACAGGATACACCCTGCATAGATGGCCAGTCAATCGCAGCAGGCACACACACACGCGCACGCACGCACACGCACACGCACACACACACACACACACACTACAACTCGTACTCTCATAGTACTCTCACCACTAAGAGGAATTTAGGGGCATTTAAAAAAAAATTATAACTTTGAAAATAGCTTAGAAAGCAGCATTGAGAGGTAACTATTTCTTTATGCAGAAAATTAATAGGACTATTCCTCTCTATTGTCAGATTACCACCCACCCGAAAGATGCCAGAACTAAACCAGTCTGCCACAGCGGAAGGAAAACAGAAAGAGAGAGACTGCACAGGTTGAATTTGTACAGGCCAGCTGAATACAGTATTGAAACATATGAAATGCGTTTATTACTTCAGTTAGTCCACATCTGTAAGCTCACCATCATTAGCTAATCATAAAAAATGAAACTAATTGCAGTATAATTTTAAGATTATCAATCAAATGTTGCCAAAAAACAAAGACCAGTTTTAATCGGTAACATTTGTTAATGATAGAAAACAGTACACCTGAAAATCAAAGGAAAATGCATTTGGTACAGTATTTACAACTTCATCAAAGTGTTATTCAACTTACATACTTAAAGTAATTATAAAATGTATTATTTTAAATCAGTTTCGATCTCAAACAAGACCTTTCCGACATTATGCTTAAGAAGTATTATAAAGTGCTCATGTTAAAAATCAAACACACTTCAACACATCCAGACAGCGCTGTGCTGGCAACACTGTACGCATTTTTCATTCTCCCAGCATTTATCCAAATCCAAGATTTTATAAACTCACTTGGTTACTATTAGAATGACATCACGAAAAATGTCTGCAAGAACGCTCGCAAGGAGAGATTTATTGATGGGTCGGCTGCACTTCAAAAATCACATAGACTTTTCAACCATCTCACATCTCAGGTTTAATGGAGGAGTTCACATTTTCATTCGGAAAGAGACCTGACCTTGAATGAGCTGGTGGTGTGTGCAAATGGGAAAGATGACTACAATTAAAATTAAAGTATACAACCATGTAATCAAATATGATTGTATAATTTGTTTCTCCAAGACTGAAATTATGTGGTTCTAGTTTCTGATTAAAGTCATGTTATACTATAATTAGTCATCATTTTATGCCATTTAAAGTTGAAGAGTGCAATAAATTGGGCTGTATCCCAAATATCCCACGCATGGCTTCAAACAGTGGCTGTGCATATTCTATTTAAAATCATATTATTAATATATAGATCTATAAATGCCTAATTCTTCTTCCAAAGCTTTTGTGCGGTCTGAAAATCTGAGAACATCAGAGTAAACGTAAGGATGTCACAATTATGAAATTTGGTTGACGTTAATTGCCTAATAAATTGTGTCAATTGTGAAGATTTATTGCCTGTTTTAGGGCTTTGACGTTATGACGATTAATTGTCTGTTTTATTGCTCTGACATTTAATTCTCATACATCCTTAAGAATAGCATCCTTCACTTCCCTAAATTTGGAATTGCTGTTTTGATGTATGTTTTATCAAAGTTTTGTTTTTTTCACTGTATTGAATGGCTTTGCAATGTATCGCCGAGTTACACTGTTACCAGTTAAGGAACGCCATCTGATACCGTCTTATTTATGCAGGCAATGCAGCTCCCTCTTGTGTTTTTAAAGAGATGTGCAATCATTGCGGTGATCTGAAATCATTGTGATATGGTCAAACTATCGCGGTGAGACAATTATTTAATCATTGTGACTTTTTTCCATTAGGAAGTATATTATCAGTATAACAGTTTGTAGGAACCTTGACTTAAAACTGTACATGGTCAGCATCCAAAATTTTGATTAGTGACATAGAAATAATTTTCTTAAAACTCAAAAGCCTGAAACAACTTCTATATCGATTAGATTTTATATTTCCAACCTTTGGATCAGAGTATACTATGTATACTATATATTATGCTACATACACACCAGAAGCCAATTAAAAAATTTGCAGGAGTATATTACATACAAATTCAATGCAAAGACACAAACAGATGCAAATTTGAGCGGGAAGATGTGATTGACGCGAATTGGGTGGCGCAATTGCCACAAATACGCACTATTCGCTTCAAATGAGTCTTCTGGCAAATTGAAAATATTCAACTCAAGTGGAAAACTTTGCATTAAGCAAAGTTAAATGTCGCAAGTAAACTAGAGTGAGGAATGCAATGCTTCGCTATTGGTGAGTACGCAGCGTAAAAAAGATTTGGGGTTTTTGTTTCTGTTTTTTACCAAAGATTCTTTAGACACTTAAAACTTAAGAAAGACGAAAAATTTAAAAAAGTTATTTTAAGATCCTTCGACTGAATGGGTCTTTGTACAAACAAAAATTGTTTGTCTATGGCATCGCTGTGAAAAACCTTTTGCGGCACCTTTTTTAACTCTTTCGCCGCCATTGACGAGATATCTCATCAATCAAGAGAAAACACTTTCCTGCCAATGCCGAGTATTTCCGTCTTTCCGCAATACATCTATTATCCATCAAGTGGCGCCCTTCCGCAACTTTTTAAACCCGGAAGTATCGCCCCATGGCAAGCGGCTGCATGTAAGTGCCCGCTCCAAAGATCGCTCTGAATGGGACCTCTATGAAAAGTCCGTCACAAAAATGGAATTATCTCTTATTTTTGCTCAAAATGTGGTGTTTTTGCAGAAACCTACCCATATTCAAGACCTGATTACAAAAAAAAATTACTGAAGGTAGGATGATACGTTTTTTTTTTTTTGAAAGCAGAGGGTCTGTTCTTTCATTTGGTATATTGTATGTTTATATATTTAAAGAAGAACATTTTCTGGAAGGCATTAAACTTTTGTGAAAATCATGAAAAACGCTGCCGCTGGCTGGCAACTTTTTTTAAAACGCTGGCGGCGAAAGAGTTAAGAGTGTATATTGGCAGATATTTGTAACCAAAGCATCAAAATAGTACTATTGACGTTAAGTAAGGTCTCTTCTTGGCTGTATCTAAATAGTGATTTGCCTGATCTTTCAGGCTGCCTTAATGAGTTATTAGCATAACTACGTTGGGCACTTGGAGGTGAGTGGAAAAAGTGAAGCTGGTTGGGCCTTAGATAATAAAGCAATTTAACAAGTGGAGAAAGTGAAGGAAAAGCCCAGACTGATGATTCCGATCATAAACTTGAAGGTGGGTTGTTGAATGCGAATGCTGAGCGGAGCCCAAACTCTGAAGTTTATCTTGGCTATGTGTTTCCTTTACTGTCATGACCCTGAAGAAAACAACCAATTAATGGTGCTGATCCATAGCATCCGTAAGGAGGAGACCTCAGGTGAGAAAATATGCAGTACGAGTGAGACGGATTAAGAAGAACCAAAGTTCTTTCACTTTCTCACGTGTCACCATCTCCAAAAAGAACCATGAGAAGTGAGGAAGAAGGGGAAAACTCCACCTGAGTGCACTACAGGGAACAGGAACAGAGTCACCCGCAGTCCATACACCACCCACCCCACCGTCCTGTCTCAGGAAACTGAGCTGTAATGTGATAACCCTGTTCAGCCTCCAGGGACCCAGATGGCCTGGTACAGACCAGGCGTAGACAAGCTGGAGACTGGGCAATGGACCAGGGTGAGCACTGGCTATGGCCAGTGTAATACAAGGACCTTTCCCATTAGCACAACAAACACCAGAGCACAACAAAGGTTCTGATGGATCTGAAAGGTAGTCTCTCCTCCGGTTAGCCCTCCTTAGCAAGACAACAGCCAGGCCCACTGCTGGGCACCCCTCCTGGGAGCTAAAGGGAATGAGCTTGCATTAGCCCCAAGGCGAAAGTACTTAGCTGTTAATAATGGACAACAGAGCGGCTTCAAACTTAACATCTAAGATTCTTAACAGGATTTTCATGAAACAGCCCTCCTATGAGACTTTCAAATGCGAGTTAACATTTACATGTATGGATTTGGGAGATGTCAAAATGACTTACATGACTTGCAACCGTTGCATTTTCAGTATCTGTGTTTCTTGGAAATCGAGCTCATGGACTTTTACGCTGCTAATTTAGTTTTCTACCAGAAGCCGAATTTGCTACAGCAATTTTATTTGGCAAGTGTATTTGAGATATGATATTACAAAGAAATTGTAATATGCAATCTGCAGTCTCTGTTCTGTTGCCTGACTATACATTTTTGGGAACGTTAGAAAAAAGCATTGTTAGGAAAGCTACAGTACTTTGAAACTGAGAATCGGCAAGCTACAAATGACTAACGATAATAAAACTAACTAATAGATTAATTTACAAAAACTTTCTAAATGAACTGACTTATATATATCTTACAATGAAGTTACAATGAACGGAATTTATCATATTTCCTCGTCGTTACAGCCTAATCCCACGAGAATTGGTACATATTTTACGAGTTGGGTTTTTCGTATATGATTTCATACGAAGTAATCGTGCAAAAACGTACGATTCCAATGAACAACAACAAACCTAACCCCTAACCCCAACTTCACAGGGTCAAGGCAAATCATAAAAAACGTACGAATGTGGTGGTATGAATTCATACGAAGTTAAACGTACGAAAAACGTGCAAAAACATACGATTCTCATGAAAAAACAACAACGAAACCTAACCCCGCCCCTAACCCCAACGTCACAGTGGTCAAGGCAAATGGTACAAAAACTTACGAAGGTGGTCGTATGAATTAATACGAATTAGCCAACTCATAAAATATGTACGAATTCTATCGAGATAGCATTGGTCGTGATGTATATCCGCGTGAAACGCCTTCTAAAATAAAAAAATGGTAGGGCTGGAATTGAATTTGTCTATCGTGAAATGATTGTATTGTTGAAAGTTGGGTCATGTTGCTAATTGCTAATCTTCCCAGGCCCCGCCCACCCGCCATACCTCCTGATAGGAAATAAAGAAAGATCGTTTTGAGGAGGAGATGAGATTTGCATTTTTAATTAAAGATAATGAGGGCACGTGAATTTTTAAAAAACAATACATTTCACATAAGTCATTTGTTAAAAAATGAAGTTTTTAATTTCATTGTGACTTTAGGGGTGCTGGGAAATGTGTGTCCCTTTAGACTTAAACATTTGATTTTTACCTTTTTTGGAATCCATTCAGCCAATCTCCGGGTCTGGCGTTACCACTTTTAGCATAGCTTAGCATAATCCATTAAAACTGATTAGACATTAGCATCGCGCTTAAAAATAACCAAAGAGTTTCAATATTTTTCCTATTTAAAACTCTTCTGTAGCCACATCGTGTACTAAGACCGACGGAAAATTAAAAGTCACTACGTAATATCATTGCGCCTGTTGCAGCCATGGTATGGCAGCAAAGTCCTCAATACTTACTATAGTTCCTAGCCATCTCGGCCTAGAAAAACGCAACTTTTAATTTTACGTCGGTCTTGGTGCACGATGTAGCTACAGAGGAGTCAAGTTTTGGATGGAGAAAAATATCGAAACTCTTTGGTCATTTTTGAGTGCGATGCTAATGGTCTAATCAGATTCAATGGATTATGCTAAGCTATGCTAAAAGTGGTACCGCCAGACCCGGAGATCAGCTAAAAGGATTCCAAAATGTTAAAAAGTAACTGTTTAACTCTAGAAGAGCTGGAAAATTAGCATATTTTCAAAAAAGTGGAGTGTCCCTTTAAGATTACACAGTGCTGCATACTATTAGTTTTATCACACATCCATCATGAAAAAATAAATGACAGAGCTAGTGTCACGCTTACTAAAAATGTAGTTCAGTTAGTAGCTAAATTTGCTTGTTATTCCCCAGTCGATGAACTCTTTTGTAAAATCATTGCAATTTGGTTATACACATTTTCCTGTACTGTAATAGACTGATGTGTATTTAAATCCTCTTACTTCACCACGAAAATTTACGCAAACTGCAATGAGTTTAGATGGAGATTATGTGAAGCCTACACAGCTGCACGATATGGCCAATTTGCTACAGAAATAGAACAGTGCAGCATGGGCTGATGGGCGCTATATCAGGACATCCAATGCAATCAAGATCAATGGGAGAGATTAGCATATTCCTAAAAGCCCTCGAACCACTTCAAAGCATACACGCCGTTTACATATCGCTCTAATTTCAGCGTTGTTTAGTCAGACGCGCAACACGTCACAAATGCGATATTGCTTTACCATTTAATGACCCTTGTATTCGCTCAACGCAATCTCTGGGCATATCGGGTCACGCGGAGATCTCATAGGAACATTTTGGAATGTTACCACCTACTGTAGAGGTCATTTGTTTTCCGCTGACAGGCCGGAAAACGCGATCTCCCCTTGCCAGACTGACAACATGCTGAAATCCACCAGTTGCGTGGAACAGGCTCCTCTCAGGAGTCAGGACACAAACACGAGCTCAGGTGAAGAGAGAAAGGCACGTAACATGAAGAACGATAAAAAAGCCGTGCGAGCCCGCCGGTCATCCGAAAGATCCTGTTTGTAAACGCACACCTACTAAAAAAAACTTTGGAAAGAATGAGACCCGGAGATGCTCCGGATAAAGTGAGACAATTTGGAGTGTCATTACTGTTTAAACATCACGGGAGGCCCAGGGGTTGGATCCAAATCCTTGCGTTCAGAATTGCCAAAAACTTTCCTCGGTTTTTCATTAAGCTTGATAGAAATAATGAGGAGAGCGTAACGAATAAAGCACGCCAGTTGGACATCAGTCGACGTGCATCTTAAACCACTTAAAGGCGGTGATTGTCTCTTGCCTTAGGGATGATTGCGGAAAATGATTCTAACCAGAGAAAGTGTTTAAGGACTACCAGTGATATTTTAGAGGTGTCCATCCAAGATCATGTCCAGGAGTAAAGCACCTGGGGCCAGTTGGACCAGCTGGGTCGTAAGATTGGTCTGGACGCAAAATGAGCTTTACATCCTACGTAGAATTTATACCCGTCGCACCATCCAGGCATAGCGCACGTCTGAGACTAAGCCTTACATCTAGTCAAATGTGGGCCTAAAGTATAAAGCCTTGACTTGTTTCTATGGAAAAATTTGAAATAATTAATTTGACGAGAGACGTAATACGCAATTCTTGTTTAACTTAAAAAAGAGAAAGAAAAAAGTCTATACATTTTAGATGCATATATATGCTAAAAGATATGGGGTTTGCAAGTGTATCACCAAGACCACAAACTTAACCTTAACTAAAGTGTGATATGATAAATATGAGACTTAAGAGATGAGATAATCGACTGACTCAGCCAAGAAATACAACCGTATGACAATAAATTGCTCAGTGCATGTCCAGGTGTTTCCCTGTGCCTGAAACCCATTTTCCAAACTTGAACTTCTTTGCTTTCATGCTAAACTTAATCTCCCTGAATAATGTTAAACCTTGCAGCTGAGAAACATAAGACAGATAAGTCATTGATGAAGTTATGCTATCAGCACCTTACATTTTTCACGTTGAAAAGAAAGAACGTGTGTGCAGAAGCAGCAGGTTCCCAAAACTCCTGCATTGATACCTATCCATAAAGACACAACTGGGAAACGAATCACGTAAGGTACATTGATCAATACAGGCCCTCAATGTGATCCATTCATGGCAGTGCAGCATATTCACAACGACTGTCAAGATAGAAAGAAAAACATCTGTGGGCTTAAGAGTATCTCTCACATAGTATGTCTTTGTCACCTGGCCCAATGGTGTGACAGTCACGGCAAGATGAAGTAGATTATGAGCCAGAACCTTCTGGGTTTCCAGCAAAACTTGCAGTCATTTATTAATCTCGCCTTTTCCAGCCAGCTCTGGAGAAAGTGCCAGGGGTCTGAATCTTTGGCTGCCTCCGGATGTCAATCATCCAGACAACCTCTTGATATCACTCCCCTGAAGGTTTAGAGAAATAAGCTAGAGAATTCCAGAGAACCTTTAGCAGACATGATGAAGAAGACAGTAGTCAGAGAGAGAGAGAGAGAGAGAAAAAAAAGAGAGAGAGAGAGAGAGAGAGAACCAATATAAAAGAGATGGGGTTTGTGAGAACATGTCAAAAGCTTTATTTTGGTTGGACTAGTTTTCCCTAAAGAGGGTAAGGTCAATTTATGTAGCACTGAGGTATGCTGTAATATTAACCCCACTGAATTGAACAAATCTATGTTTTTCCATTAACAAGTTAACAAAGTATGGAGGGAAAATTTCTTTTTTTCTAAGTCAGGGGTCCTCCAAGAAATCAAATCTGTATCCACCTTATTTCTGAAGTAAATGCGGGCACCGCCATCTTTGAGCTCATATGGGCAAAACTTCCGGTGAGCCACTACAGCTAATGGTAGACCTATTGCGAGGGATACGAATCTGCAGGTTTGACTGGCATTTTAAAGCTTCATGGGGTGTAGGAATAGTTTGGATAGGAATGTATATTATAGGTAATATATACTATATAATATTATAGTTTTTTAGTCTGCAAACTTTCTAGATAAGACTTGGTGCTTTTGCACCATCCTTTGGACACTTGCCTATTATTACTTTTTCCTACCATGGAAGTCAATTAGGCTCATGATCAGTTTGGTTACAAACATTCCTCAAAATATCTTCCTTCATGTTTATCAGAACCGGGTGTGGCTCATACATCTTGAAAGTGAAGCCGCTGGCTCTCTGATCGCCCCCTGGTGGCTGGCTGCAGTCATAAACCACGCCCACTCCATGCAAACGAACAGGACTCTGCTCTAAATAAAAAAAATTATTTAATTTTGGCTTCAATTTATTACAATGGAAGTAAGCGAAGTCGCGTTGTCCATCTTTTTTACAGTCTGTGATCAGAACTAAGAAATGTATACAGGTTTGTATATATACACAGGGGGGCCATAAGGGGGGAAAGTTAGGACGATTCTAAGGGCCCATGAACTTTTGAGGGCCCCAGCCAAGGACTGTGCCGCACACGCAACCCCCTGAGCCCTCTTAGCTCCGCCCCGTCTTTACTCTGCAATTTAGCGCCGTCTTCAATCCACGGTCTCACAGTGCGCGTGAAATTCAGAAGAGAACAAGGTGTGTGTATTTACTGCTATTTGCTATGATATCTGCATATGTGCGCTTCCTTACTATAAATGCAGTTTACACAATGTGATGCTGGATCAATACAATGCAGTTTTCTTTCCACTCTAGTCTTCGCTCTGTTCAGTTTAAAAAACACAAAGTGATTTACGTTCCCTGTTTTGTGTTATGATTCTAACGCGAAGTCAGCCCTTATAAGCTGTTTTAATTAACATAGCCCGTATAAGATAATTAACATAAACTAGAAATGCGATCGGTTACACACTCCAATGTTTTGTAACGCAATATGCCAAGGAAGGATTTTTATGCAGTTGTGAATCGAGTTGATTGTGATAAAACTGAAATGCAACGAAGGCTAAACTAGTCCAGTTATGTATATTAAAGCTTCTCACCTTGCAACATGTTTAAGAAATCAATTGAAATCTATGTCGTAATCTGCTATAGTTGTCATTCATTTCATTTTAGAGCCCCGTTGATTAAAAAACAGTCTGAAGAACCATTTACGAGTACAGCTGTTTTCTCGAGTTCACGGTTTCAATGATCTGTCGTTATGTTTTCTTTACTGAAGCTGCTGGTGTGTGGAACTTGTTCTTTACCTTATAAATAATGCTAATAATTATAATACAAGCTTTGGTCAAGCATTTTTGACCCAGTCTTATTTGAGGCAGAATGTAACTTTATAGAAAAGATGCATTGTGTTGTTCGCCATTTTTAAATGTTACAATGTTATTGATGTGTGTAACAGCTCAAGTATACAGTATGTCACTGAGACTGTCTCTGAATATCAGACTAAAGCTTCAAATCTTCTTGTTAGATAAAAATGCATCACAGTTTAATTTCAAGCATTAATTTTTAATCGCTCAGTCAATATTAAAGATATCAAGTTTCTATTTTCACAAAATGTTCTTTACATTATATAGGATGATTTTATGTGGAATACAGTGAAATACTTCAGCTGGGTTTTCACAGGCATGGTCACATTTATCTTTAATCTTTAAGAATGTTGCATTTTCTCTGAATATTTGATTACAGTATTGCATTTTTCAATTAAATTTACATTGCACAATAAATTATCTTAGCTGCAGACATTTTAGGTATCTATAAATACTGATAATTGTGGTCAAAACAACAGCAAAATAAATAGTTCTGTATTATTAAATTACAGACAAAGATTTTGAATAGCTACAGTAGGTAGATTGTATGTTTGGTGTTAAATGGTGGGGGCCCGACCCCGTATTTTTTCATAGGGCCCAAAATTGCTAGCGGTGCCCCTGTATACACATGTAACATGAGAGTAAATATCTACATCTATATCATCTACAGTATCTATTCTATATCATCTACCTATCTGTCTGTCTTCCTGTTTGTCTTTAGACGGACAGACAGACGGACACATAGTACACAGTGAATGTAATTATATCAAAATCACTTGGCTATCCGTAGCCTGTGCGTAGCTCTGCGTAGCCTGACGTGCACCTCGCAAAAAGCGGACCGCAAGCGCAGTGATTGGTCCATCAGAACCCCTCCCGTCAGGTAAAAAAAACTGCGTCATAGGTATTTCCGTTTGTGACGGTGAAAACAAAGATGAGCCAAGTTGAGGAGTGATTTAACTCAAACTGCATAAAAAGTTGTTGTTTATTTACTTCCATCATTGCTGGTCTTCTCAAATTATACACAAGTTGCTGTTTCTTCTTCGTTTGTGGGTTAACTTGCTACGCTTCTTCTTTTTTGAAGTTCGCGCTGATACTGTGGTTACACGCGTGGTTAATGCTTACCAGCGGTCTGCGCGTGTGTTTGCACGTCGACGCAAAAGTATAAATGAAAACCGACACAGATCCTACGCCCGTCGCGGCTATGCTGTAGGAGCTACGCACAACTATAATGAGCCCTTTAATCTTTTTTGTTTAGAAAATAATTTTTTCAGAAAACAAATCCCAAAATAAATCTGAATTTAAATAGTGCTTTAAAAGACTGGACAAATGCAAAAATCTGAAAATATTCATCTGGTCCAACAAAAAAATAGCTTGACGTATCTACAAAACCAAGGGAGTTATATCCAGGGAAATTTTAAGTAGACTTTGATTGATTCAGTATAGTAAAAAATAACATTATTTCTACTGTGATATGCAGCATCCCGCTGAGTATTATTTCTCTGGGAAACCACAAAGACTTTCACAAGAAGACAACACAGTTAGAAGCATGTAGAAACTGTCAAGTAAAGAAATCGAAAAGACATCAATGAAAAGAGCTGTACAACTGGAAGGTGAATCTTAGGGGGGTTATTTAATTTCGATTACAAAAAAAATCAGAGGATGAAAGTGCCTGATGTGCTTAATAAATGTATTACTAATTAGATTTTGGTAATGATGCATTAAACAGCCACTACAAAAGTTGTCACAAAATATTAGACCTTTTAAAAGCTCCTATATGTACCATTTTGGTACAGATCCAGTATGTACCTTTGAGGTAAAAAGGGGTACTGCCAGCCCCAGTGACAACTTTTGTACCTTCTTGTACCTTTTTCCTGAGAGTGTACATTTAATGGCATGTTTCCAATGTGACAACATGCCCCACTGCAGGGGCACATATTCCCAACACGTCAGTCGAAGAGAGTTAGTATTCCAAACTCACATGTTTTATAAGAGAATGATTTGTCAGTGGGATTGAAGTCTTAAACTCACATTTCATTACTGTATATAAAGAAAATTATTTGCCAGATGGAGGCACAGAACTGAAAGCTTTTAGTCATGTCTGCCAGTTATAAGCATACCAAATTATTTTTTATGTTTGTTGAGTGCATTACAGTTTATTATCACTTTGCTAAGTTTTTCCAAAGTTTCCAACTTTATCATTTAAACACCACCATGGTTTTCTAACCTACTGTATTTACACACATTGTAACCTTTACTTTTATATTTTATATGCATTTCATAAAGTGACATGCCATTTCTTTTTTTAATTTATATTAGTGTGACATTCATCCAGTGTAGACAACAACCAAAAAATTCTAAAGATGACAGAGATTGGATTCTGATTCGGCTATACATCGCTAGCCATATTGTACCGATATATTTTGACTAGAGGTTGGACAGCACAGGATATGCATGTTTTCATTGGGTTAACATGGATTCATCGAAATAAAAAACAATGAGTGATGATGTGTGGGAAACCTGGATCTGGTTAGAAACTGAGCTGTAAACAACCAGAGCGACGAGGGATGAGTCATGTGTGTGTACGCATTCATGTCTTTATGTTTGACTGTATTTTCTATTGCTCATTTTTTATCCCAGCTGTCACCAATTCTGCCATAAAAAACATCCAACGAAGTGTCCCTTGTGCACTTCATTGTGAATTAAGACATCTGGGAGATCATCTATAACCGTACCACAATACTTAGATCGTATGGTAAAAACAAATCTGTTTAGCGTAATATGGACAGTAGAGAACATAGACCGCAAGGCATCTTTTAAGGACATCTGAGGCCTACTACCAAGTTAAGGAATAGATGTTAATGAAGCATTAACTGAGATTATTTTCCAGAGGTCCGACTTCAAGGGGAAATTATGAGTAGATGATTACATATCAGCATGGCCAGTTACTAAGATGGGCACAAGAAGAAGAAGGGGCGGTAAAGAGAGTGAACAACAGTGAAGAAATGCTCTGTGGAGTTGAACGCATTGGGGAATGAAAGATAATGTGGAAGATCCCTTAGAAAGACTATACTGTAAATTTCAAAACAGGTTAAAGGATAAGTCAATTTTCCTAAAAAAAAAAATCCAGATAATTTACTCACCACCATGTCATCCAAAATGTTGTTGTCTTTCTTTGTTCAGTCGAGAAAAAATTGTGTTTTTTGAGGAAACCATTCCAGGATTTTGCTCATTTTAATGGACTTTAATGGACACCAACACTTAACAGTTTTAATGCAGTTTAAAAATGCAGTTTCAACGGAGTTTCAAAGGACTCTTTGAGGCCAGCGCGACCTCACGCAATACGTCTTTACGTCAAGAGGTCACGGATGACGTATCGAAACTACGCCCCAGTGTTTACAAGTGTGGAGAAAGAGGACCGTTCCGACGTTGTTGTATGCGACGTTGTTGTATGTGGAATGATACTAATTAATGTCTTTATGCCAGTTTATTGTTTAAAATAGTCCGCAAATGTGCGTTTCATACAGTATATGTAACATGTGACCTTTTGATGTCATTAGGCAATAACGTGAGGTCGCGCTGGCGCATCACAGGACCGGAGATAGACAAGAAGTTGTGGTTTAAAAGTGCATATTTTTTATTTTTCTTGCCAAAAATGACAATTGTTTCGTTTAGAGTCCTTTGAAACTGCAATTTTAAACTACATTAAAACTGTTAAGTATTGGGGTCTATTAAAGTCCATTAAAAAAGAAAAATCCTGGAATGTTTACCTCAAAAAACATAATTTCTTCTCGACTGAACAAAGAAAGACATCAACATTTTGGATGACATGGTGGTGAGTAAATTATCTGGATTTTTTTAAGAAAATTGACTAATCCTTTAAATCAACTTGCCTTACGAAGTAAAAAGGATTTTTCTCATTTCAATGTACTTTAATGGACCCCAACAAATAACAGTTTTAATGCAGTTTTAAATTGCAATTTCAACGAAGTTTTAAAGTACTCTAAACGATCCCAAACAAGGCATAAGGGTCTTAATATTAAATTTAGATTGTGATTTTTGATAAAATAAAAAATATGCACTTTTTTAAACCACAACTTCTCGTCTATCTCCGCTCCTGTGACGTGCCAACGCGACCTCACGTAATTGCGTAATGACGTCGAAATGCCACGTGTAACAAATATGAAACGCACATTTGCGGACCATTTTAAACAATAAACTGACATAAAGACATTAATTAGTATCATACAACAACATCAGAACGGTCCCCTTTCTCCACACTTGTAAACACTGGGGCGAAGTTTTGATACGTCATCCGTGATCTCTTGACGTGATGACGTATTGCGTGAGGTCGCGCTGGCCTCAAAGAGTCCTTTGAAACTCTGTTGAAACTGCAATTTTAAACTGCATTAAAACTTGTACGTGTTGGGGTCCATTTAAGTCCATTAAAATGAGAAAAATCCTGGAATGTTTTCCTCAAAAAACAATTTCTACTCGACTTAACAAAGAAAGACATCAACATTTTGGATGACATGGTGGTGAGTAAATTATCTGGATTTTTTTTTTTATGGACTAATCCTTTAATGACCACCAAATCCACTCAATCATAGCATCAAACTAAGAGAAAATAAATAGAGAAAAAAGACACGTAAAAACAAAACAATGGAAGTCCTATTCTGTATGACCTCACTTCCTGTGACTAGCTGTAAGATTTCCCAGCTTGCCGAGATACAATTCTTCTGCGATATCACGCTGACATACTAGATTGCTTCTATTCCTGGCCCTCCATCAATACGCCAGGCTGCAATAACTCTATGTAATGTTCAAACTGTTAATAATATCACGGTAACCAGCAGACGCCTCCAGAGGAACGTGAGGCTCATCCAGCGCGGACAGATCGAAATCTGGGCTTCATTAACAATTTCACCTCCACCTCTCTCAAGATTTGGAAACATTCATTTATCATCCGTGTAATCGGGGACACATGCAAGTTTGCATTTACTAAATCTGCCCCCTCCTGACAGCTCAACCTCCTGTAGGTTGTCTTGACAAGGCCCTTGATAGGATCAAATCAAATATGCTACCTCTCATTGTTCCTCAATACAGCAATATCTAAGGGCAGAAGAAGCCAGCATTTGATAGCATATGGAAGATGTTTACACTAATATCATGCTGCTCTGATGTTATCGCATGCCTTCATTTAGTGGATCATATGTTCCCGAGAATGAAGATCTGGAACCAGGATAAGTTTTCATGGAAATAGATTAGATGGGTCTTTAACTTATGGGGGACTCTAGCAGAGACACATATTGTCTAATGGGGAGTTCGGTCTTTGAAGAAAAATAAGTCTCGAGGAATGAATATAACCATTTTGGCGACCCAACAAAGCATTTTTGGGCTGCTTTTAAAGTATGACTTTAATTACGGTGACGTAGCTCTAGAGCATCTATAGGTTTTTAAACAAAAGCATATCTATGGACTGAATAACAGTGCACAGCGTATGAAATCTCTATGGACACATGCACAAAAAAAGTTTTTAGAGACAAACTGTGCTCCCTTTGCCAAATTACAGATATTGGAATAATGAATCAGACACTATTTATAGGCTGATGTTCTGATAACATTAAAATGAGGGTTTTCGTGATGATACGGCGCGGCCTTTTAAATGCTGATAAGACACCAGGCGGATTGCATAAACAGCTTCAAGATGATTACCCTTGAGATCGATTCTTAAGATAACTTAGCCCATATGGATAAAAAACCTGTGCCCATTATGTCTTATCACTCAGCAATACAGTAAAACCTCATGTTTAAGTAAGGGCACACACATTATATGTCTCAAGCTTGCTTGTTTTCAACTACACAAGACGATAAATCTCCTCAGGCCCATGTGGAACATACACAGCAGTTAGTATTTTAAGTAAAGTGAACCAAAGTGGCCTTTCAGTGGTATGACGAGCAATAATTTAACCCATTCTGGGTCCTTCGCATTACAGTAAGAGTCTCTCCTGCTCTCTGGGGGTTTTGGCCCATGGTTCAGTAGACTGATGTGCAGCAATGCCTTTGATTCTTCACATCTGGAAAAGCCGCTCGGCGGTTTATGCCTGTCCACATGCGCTCTTTGAAATGAGCAGCCACTGCTGACAGTCTACAGAGGTCGGTGCTCCCCTGACAGCACACCCCCCTGATTCTTCTGGAAGACTGTTTTATCAAGTCTCATGCATGCGCAATAAAAGTTTTAGTGTGGGTTGTGTGTGTGGGTGAACGAGAAAAAGAGAGAGATGTTGTCCTTTCTTAAGACTCAACACTCTCAGAAAAGAAGTACAATAGCTCTCTCAAAAAGAAAAAAAATTCATCCTACCTTCATTAGTTCTCTTTTTATTACCTCTCAACTATGGGTAGGTTTCTTCAAAAACAAAAAATTTTGAGCAAAAAGCTGTTAGAGATCAAATTCAGAGCGATCCTTAAAATGTACACTGACATGCAGCTGCTTGCTCTATGGCGATACTTCTGGGTTTTATAATGGCGCTTTTCCATTGCATAGTACCCCACGGTTTAGTTTAGTTTGGGTCGGGTCAGCTCACCTCACTTTGGCGTGGTTAGCTTTTCCATTGAGTTTAGTATCACTTCGCAGTGGGAGGAATTATAGGCGTGTCGTTATATTTGCGCTGCATACGGCTGTGACATCATACAAGAGGGAGCGTCCTTGTACATTCCCATACATTTATTTATTTATCAGTCTGCCACAAAATTAAAATTGGCCACCACAAATAGATGTTTACTTTGCACATCGCGTTTATAATTACTTATGTCTCACATGACAGTTTCTGTTCAAACACCCGTGGCGTCAGTCGACGGCTCCGCTGAGCCTCAATGAAGTTGCATTAAAGCATAAATAATACTGACGTGCACGTCGCGAATGTGCCGCCACAAAATTAAAATTGGCCACCACAAATAGAAGTTTACTTTGCACATCGCGTTTATAACTAACTCTGTCTCACATAACAGTTTCTGTTCAAACACCCGTGGCGTCTGTCGACGGCGCTCAGGCTGAGCCTCAATGAAGTTGCATTAAAGCATAAATAATACTGACGTGCACGTCGCGAATGTGCCGCCACAAACTGCAAGTCTGGAAAAAACTTTTATGTGTTCCTGATTCACAACCTGTGGATGTTTTTAATCGCTAAAAGGGTGTTTGGAAACTTAAAACAGAGCACAGATGACAACATGTTTGCTCGAGACAGCGCAAGCTAGCAGCAAGCTAAAGCTAATATTTTACATAATAGGATGACGGCGCCGATGACGATTCTCTCAGACCAATCAGTGAACTACAGTGTTTACGCGTCACGTTTGGTATCAGCTCGGGTCGCTTGGAACCCCAACCGAGGTGGTACGAAAAAAAGTATCGGGTACTACGAAGTGATCCCAATGGAAAAGCTCCCAAAAGTAAGCTGACCCGACCCAAACTAAACCAAACCGTGGGGTACTATGCGATGGAAAAGCGCCATAAGTTGCGGATAATAGCACCTGGTGGATAATAGCGGTATTGCGAATTACTCGTCATTGGCAGGGAAGCGTTTTCTCTTAATTGACAAGATGACTCGTCAATGGCGCCGAAAGAGTAAACAAGTGTCCGTGCCAAACCTTAAACCCAAAGTGTAGTTTGCTTTTATGTGTATGCGAATGTACACGCACGGTTGAATGTACAGCCTTGCAAACTATCGTTTTTTAACTTATAGGTATACACATACGTTCAATGCATGCACATTGTGACAAAATGCAATGTGTCTCCTGGACTACATACTACATTCTCCTGTAGGCACATGCGCAAGTTAGACATACAATTTACGTGGGGTTTAAAAAAGTGCCGGCGCGCACTCTTCTGATGAGGTAAATTGCATCATGCACACTATATTCTTGCGTACACCTAAAAAATGGACTACACTTCGGCCTAAAGTCACATTTAAATGGAAACAACGATTTTCTTATTTTTCCCGTCGTGATGTATATCCGGGTGAAACGGCTTCTGAAATGTAGGACGGGACTTGAATTTGTCTATCGAAAATTTTTTGGATCGTTGGAAGTTTGGACATGTTGCTACTTGCTAATCGCTGCCCTCCCGCCATTCCTCGTGACCAAAAGTAAAAAGAGATAGTTTCGAGGAGGGGAGGAGATTTGCATTTTTCATTGAAGAGCACCTATTGCCAATTGACGTTTTTAAATTTCTAGGGATGCACCGATACCACTTTTTTGGAGTACGAGTACGAGTACTTGCATTTCAGTACTTGCCGTTACCGATACCGAGTACTTAATAAAAAAAAACATGATTTGCATTTACAGGTAACAGCTTTAGTCATATAATTTAAACAAAAAAAAACAAGGGACTAGTTTTCCAGTTTGTTGTAAACTCTGCCTCTTTGGACAACACAAGAGGCATTAACCCCTTACACGCCGCTCAAACATAGACATTTCTTAGACCGTGGTATCGATCCCCGTTATCGGGGGACTTTTAACGAGTACGAGTACTTTAGAAAATGTGGTATCAAGGCCGATACCAGATACCAGTATCGGTATCGGTGCATCCCTATAAATTTCCTTTGGTGTGTAAGTGTTTATTAGTACATGTTAACGATATGCAAAAGGTACATACACCAAAGTAAACAATGACGTAAGTTATCTTCTCCAACCTAAAACGTTTTTCTTGGACTACAACAAACACACGGATTGTAGACAACAGTTTACTTCCTGGGATTGGTGATGTAGAAAAGACCGACATTATCATAATTCCTCCCGCTTCGGACTCACAGCCTATAAATGAACTCCTGTTAGCATTGCATTGTGCGCAAAGCTTTCAAACATGGTAAGGGCGTCACATTTCCGGCTGATGTCGGAGGTATTCAGGCAAATCACAACGTACAGATTAGCTGGCCAATCAGGGACACGGGGATTTTCGAATCCATGCATTTCAGAAAGAAAGTGAAATCTGGAGCTATAAAAATGTACGGTGTGTGGAAAATAATATGTTTTTTTAACCATAAACCACGCAAACACATTGTATTATACCAAATACACAAAATAACGTTTATAATGTTTTTTTAAGCAATGAAATAGGTGCACTTTAAAGATTATGATTTTTTTAAATAATGAAGCTCACAAAGAATTGTAATTTCATTGTGACTTTAAAGCTGCATTCAGTAACTACTCTCTACTGCCATCTCTGTTGGAAACATAAAATTACAGATGACTTTACGCACTTATCTGGCAGTTCAATTTATAAAGCATTATTATAAGTGTACCATTTTGAAATGTGGTAAGGTAAGGAGACAGTTTTAAACACTCGTTGTTTATGTAATCCCTCAATAACAGATTTTTGTGTCATTTTTTGCAGTGTAACGGATCGCAGCTTTAAACTAAGTATGAGAAATAGTGAAAGCCTTAGCAATCACAACCAATTAACTAATGAAAACAAATGGGCCCACACCAGACACAGGATTAAGACGTGTGACATAAATGAAGAAACAGAGAGGAAAGAACAATAAAAATGGAGATGAATGGAGAAAGGTGGTCTGTTACGCAAGCACTTTCCTCTGCAGTGATGCATCAGGGTGGATTAGTCAGCTCGCAAGAGCTCGTAAATTACGCCGGAGGAATGTCTGGGCCTGCCAACCTCTCGACTCAAGAACCTCGGCCCTGCTGAAGCCATCATCGGCCTGTGGTCTCCGCTCCACTTTGATTCATCCACCACTTTTCCTTTCACATGTTTTTGGTCTTTCTTTATCGTTTCGAAACGCTCGAGAAGTCGTAGGGAAACAATCACAGGATGAAATGTGCTGCGGTTTCGATGGAGGTCTGCTCGACAGAACTGCAGAACATTTCAACCTGATGGCGTTTATAATCATATGGTTATTGATACTAAGTAATCGGCTTCACGGGGAGGATGCATTCCACTGTAACCGTAGCCTCAAATGTGCAACCATTGACTGCAAAACTAACAATGTGAGTTAATAATCTTTCTGCTTTTACTGAATTACGATTGCTTTGGTTAAAGCTAATCTATTGTAGCATAGCTTCAACTCGCGAAAAGAAACAACGCCTTTGAGCGAAAGGTCAAACTAAACACTGTTTTATGACAGAACAGTAACATTAGTCATTCATCACTCCCTGAACCCTAAAATGGTTGCCTTGACCTCTCTTCTCCTGTGAGACAGGCGGGTCAAAGCAGGCAAAGGATGTCTGGTGACCCCCTCCTCCCCCTGTGACTGGGGGGTCGGCAAAAGTCACGCTAATGAGTTTCGCAGCAAGTCTGCTCGGTTATCTGGAGCAATTTTGCATAAAAAAAGGAAAGTTTGATCTGAAATTTTAGGACAACACAAAGCTCTTTAAAATACACAATGATACTCATAGCTGTTTCACAAACTGTGGCATATCAAACCAAAACTACATGAACTTAATTGCATTAACAATATGAAAACAATTTATAAATATTTTGCAGAATACGATATGGGGAATTGATGCGCATTTTAATAGATGGCGACCCTGTGGTCTTCTCTTAATGCGCGGAGGGGACACGGAGCATTGCCATGCCAACTAACTGTCAGCGCTGGGTGAATCTTTTGCATGATCTCACCATAAACAATCTCTTTGATATGACGATAAGTCCATTTGAAAGGCAGGCATTAACACAAACACACAGCTCTCATGCTGACCAAATGTGTTATAAACTGCACAATTGCACATACGAAACTGGTACGTCAATGCTGTGATCAAATGCCTTTGTTTGGGAATACTGATGCGATTTTGTCGTATTGTGTCTTTATGGCATGCCCTGCAATGTCAGATACCGCAGGAAGTATTTAGAGGGGTGACCTTCTAGTTGTATAAGTCTATTAAAGTCCTATTGAAGTATAAAGCGTGTATCATTTAAAATAAAAACAGTGCAAAAGTAATATTGCTTCCACATGTGCTTTGAGAAAAATTTCAAAGCACCTTACTGAAATCTGAAAAGGGTTTACTTGCTCTTTCTTCCAAAACACACATTTAAGCTGTAACTCTACTCATCTGTTTGGGTCACATGACTCTTTCATCAAGGCTGCCATATTTATGCTGGGTGAAAGCAATGTCAACGAATTTAAAAACATCCGAGAAGCAAAATCTAAAAATAACGTAAATCTTTCATGTTTTGGGCTTTATCGAGTTTAGGGAAAAAGCACAGCCAAATATGAGTTTGGTTCGAACTTTACTTCCGGTTTCTGTTTGTTTAATGGTCTGACTAGTTGCTGAAACTGAACTCTTAAACACATACCTAGTCGAAAATAACAAATGTTTTGTGGTCCTATGTAATCTACGTGTTGTTTATTTTGTTTGTTACTACTTTAAAATGAATTAATTCTTCACTGACTTTACCGGAAGTTACGTGATGACCACGAAAGCCGCTTGTTTATGTTGTTACTTCTGAAACCGTCTATAGAAACGTTCATCAAAAAAGATGGTGGCATGATCATACAGTGATCATACATACAAAAGACGGAAAAATGCCTTGCGCGATTTTGCTGTATACACTCACAATTTTTTTATATATATATTTACGGTAGGAAATGTACTAAATATCTTCATGAAACATGATCTTTACATCAGACACTAATGATTTTTGGCATAACAGAAAAATAATTTCTGGCATTTTCTACGAAAATCCCCGTGCGACTTACGACTTATTTTGTTTCTCCAACTCTCAAATACATACACACACAGTTAAAGAGGCCATTCCAAACCAATCTCCAGTCAAATCCAATGGATCAAGGCCGGTACAAAGACGACAAAGTCACTGCCAAAATCAGCAAATGTCCAGTCACTCCACAGCTGAATAGGCTCTTGTGTGTCCACCCAAGAGACCAAGATGGACAGAAGAGAGACAGGGAGAGAGAACTGGTGGTGAAAGAAAAGCGTTAAGGAGGGAGAAGAGGGGACGAGTCTCCATCTGTCCATCTCCAGGGTCTCTTCACTGATCAGCCGGATCACAGAGGCGAGTGCACCGCAAAGCCGATGGAATTCCAAGCAAGCCAACACAGAGAAAACAAAGCCTGTCCCGTCCTCTAATCAGTCACATATGACCAAAGGATGAGAGAAAGACAGAGAACATGATCTACTAGTTGCCCCCTTTCTAATCCAACCAAAAAATTCAACAACCATCAGGATACATATTACAGAATTTGGAATCCTGTCTTATCTCTTTAGTAACCATGGCAAGTGCAGAAAGATCGGATTAGGATGTTTCAGTAATACAACCCAGGATCAGTTAGTTTGGTAATAATGAAACCGTTAAAGAGACAGGAAACAAAACGTGTATCCACTCCCAAAAAGCTAAAATAATTGTAAAATGGAGAACAGAGTACTGAACAGACTGTACAAAATGTGCTTGTATTCATAACCAAAGAGCCGCGCTGGCAAAGCTGATCGATCAGCTTGGTCATCTGCATTTTCTGGATCAGATTTGGCTCGTATAAGGTAGTAAAGATGATATTAAGTCCTTTCAGTATTGCATTGTGAGCTAGGGGTGGGCGTAGGGGTGGGCGATATGACCAAAATCTTCTATCACGATAGGATTCATTTTATATCATGCTAACGATATGTATCATGGTAGAGTTTTTTTTTAATAAGGTTTAAATCTTTAATACCATAGAAATGTTCATAATTCTCACAAAAAACATATACAAGCATAGAAGGAAGATAAAAACAAACAAAAATCAAGCTCTCTGAAGATAAACAGTCAATGATATAAGAATGATAATAAATAATTATGCATGTATGTATAGGCCTATATATATATATATATATTTATTTAAGGTAGAAAAGTGATTTAATCAGGAGCAGTGAGAGATTTTCCCTCAATGCTGTTTGATTAACACGAGTGACAGACAGGAGCAAAATTAGGTAACTTCGCCTTTAAGACCAAAGTCCGGATCCAATACACTGTTACACATGTGCTTTTTCTTTTAGCTGTTTACTTTCTCTTAAGACCTAACTGGTTGTGTTTATGAGGATGCTTGCAAAGATGGGAATTTTGACGCATATGTGTATTTAAGGCCAATAAAGCGGGAAAAATGTTCACAAGCTTAATGAGCAGCGGTGGCGCGACTTGCGCGCTCCTCACAGACAGAAAGAGCAGCGGTTGCGTGACTTGTCCGCTCTTGACACACAGAAAGAGCGCACACATACAGATCTATTGTCAATGGCTTAAAATAACTTGTTTTAAAACTGCAGTGCTTAAATACGTGTACAAACGTTACGTTTTCGCGACCACGCACACAGGAGCGTGATGTGGGCGCGTAACCTCGATAGAAACGATAGTCCAAAATCTCTACCGGTTGACAAATTTCTACCGGTTAATTATGTCTACCGGTTTATCGCCAGCCCTAGTTGGGCGATGTCCCCTAAATTGGCAGTTGACAATGGTTACGTTAAACCATCGCGATGGACAATGATATCGCTAGGCGGGGGCATTATTATTCGTTATTATATAATTACTATTCGTTATTTTACTTCATTACTTTCACTTAAGAAGAGTTGTGCACTTTTTATTTTAATATATATCTTTATGTTTTTGTACTTAAAAGCTATAATTTTGTTCTTTTACTAACCCAACTAATGACCCTTTCCAATAGGATGCACATAAGGGGAAAAAGTAGCTTTATTCCACTTATTCCAGCTTTGTAACAAATCAGAACGACAAAAATTTACATATGTGGAAAATAATGTGTTTTTAAACCATAAACCACGCAAACACATTGTATTATACCAAATACACAAAATAAGGTTGTTTTTAGCAACAAAATAGGTGCTCTTTAATATTAATTGCAAATTAATTTGAATCACATCCACTGAAAACTACATTAGAAACCAAAAGCACAAAAAGGTCCATAAAATATGGCTTTTGAAAAGCAATGTTTTATATTAATAACACGCTATCCTTTAAAGTTCCTGGAAAACAATCTTTTGGCAATCCAAAATCTGCTACAGTCATAAATCTAACATACTTGAATACATGCTGTGGTCATTTTCAACACAGGGATTTGAGCGAATCAGAGATATATCCAATCCACAGTATTCCTAACAGCAGGACAAAAAGGGTGAAAGATAGAGACGTCATACCTGAAACTCACGAATCTTGGCTGAGTGATCCAGCTCTTGGGAACTGAGCAGTAGACTTAACCCAATAAAATTTATCGTAATGCTTTCAACCTGCTCTACCATAAATCCTGTCTATTTGAAGACGCATCTGATAGCAAACCCCGTGCTCCACATATTTTATATTTATGGCTTTTTATATTTCTGGAGATATATCTGGAAAATTCATTCTTGCAGCAGGGGCTTCTTCTCCAAATCCTGCTTTTCTGATCACAATTGATTGACTTTAAAATCAGAGAAAGCCTGAAAGAATTAATTCTGATCAAAATTAAACAAAAGCATACGTGGCCCTACCGCTGCACATCTGCGTTCATCTGTGACGCAAGAATACACTTAACTATTTCTAGAATTGTCTTCATGGTAAACATTACAATTGGTCATACCTAATTACCATGGCTGGTTTGTTTCCTGTTTTCTACAGCATAAGGTTTCATTATTTATCAAAATATTTCCTTGCTTTGCCATGTCTGAGGTTTTCCTCAGCATGCATAATTAAGTTTTTGTTTATTTATCCGTCAATTCGGTAGAACAGAGGCTAAAGCATCCCTTCTGTAATTATACAGATGAATATAAATCTGCTTTGATTTACGCCCCTGTATTCCAGATGAGGTTAACTTTATATATGACCCTGGACCACAAAACCAGTCACAAGTCGCACGAGTATATTTGAAGAGTTTGGTTCTAAATCGCAATAAATCCATTTTGACTAATTTGGGTAAAAATGTTTTTTCTATACCAAGAAAGTGACAAGATGAAAACCACTATTTTCTGTTACAAACTTTCACATAGCATCTTTAGGTTATAATAACATTACAAATTCAAATCCATAATTAGATTTTCAAAGATTTATTATAAAAGCTGATTTTTTCCCAAAATTCTATAGATCTATTGAATCAATATATAAATGTGCATTCATCTTTGCCATGTTATATTCATTTAGTTGACTAGTGCTATACACTGATGTAAAAAATAAACATTAATGGCATTAATCAAAACACTTACTTTGTCACCTTGGGACATCGTCGCTGAACTTCTTTGACTGCGATCAGCTGTAAAATATTTTGGTCCTGCTTGATTTTCGTTGACTTTGAGTAAAATAATGGAACGTTTTTCATGAGATCCCCTGGGGTCAATGTGTTCGCATGACAGAAGCTTGATACTGTCTTGTGAGAACAAGCAACAGCCAACATTTTTCCTTCATCCGAGTGCCTCTCAAGTAAATTATTTGAATTTGATGGCTTAAGTTTCTTCCCCGCCACAGAAAACCACCACAGGTTTATCAATGCCATCAAAAGTATTATTTTGTTTGTTTGTTGATCATGAAGTACAAGGTAGATGAGGAAAACTAGGATTCCGTGTTTATTCAAAGCGCCACCATTATGGTTTACAATGCGTGGAATGGTGCGCAGTGATTGGTTAAGCGGATTTATTGCATTCTGCAAAGGAGGACTGGCGTTTGTCATGGTATGGAAAAAAGGGGAAAAAGATGTCATAATTACATGGTGGATATAAGATTTTGCGTAAAATTAAGAATTGACTTTTTAATACTGACCTGATACAATAATGATTTTGACGGTAACAATTTTTTTTAAACCAAACTCTTAAAGCAACACTATGTAGTTTTTTTACCTTTAAATAATGTCTCTAAAATTATTTCAGTGATAGAACAACTTTTAAATGGACAAATTGTACTGTTGGTGCAACCTGAGTAGCCTCCTAGCTGCTACAAGCACACTCTGAAAGTGGTGGTGGAGGGTAGAGCACACACCCCCGCCCCTCCCCCTGCCTGCAGAAGAGTGTCTGATACCAGGCACTGTTGCGCTTTTCAACCACATGGAGGAGCTGCAAGTCATTTTTACATGGGAACTACATAGTGTTGCTTTAATTTGTACCAATAGCCAACAATGCATTGTATAGGTCAAAACTATCCATTTTTCAACTATTCAACATCATTAGGACATAAAGATCATGTTCCATGAAAATATTTTGTAAATTTCCTACCATATATACATATACATATATATCAAAACTGTATTTATTATTAGTAATATGTGCTGCTAAGGATTTGGACAACTTTAAAGGCGATTTCCTTAATAGTTTGATTGGGTTATTTTTTTTAAATAATCTGCTAAATATTGTCCTATCCTAACATGCCATACATTTTTCACATGATGTATACATTTCTATTTCAAAAACTTACACTTATGATTGTGGTTTTGGTCCAGGGTCACACATAAGCTCTCTATATTTTAAAGTTTTTAGCTTTTTAGTTATTAAAAAAAGCAGTTTTTAAAAATCACTTGATTGTGGTGCAAATCACTATTATAAATGCTATCACGATGGTGGCTTCGCAACTTTCACCATGAAACAGCGCTGGTCAACCAGTTTCACCATCAGCGAACATAAACCATCCTGGTCCAAGATGGAAGCAGGTTTAAGCTTCCAGATCTTTCAGCCAGAAACCCAGTGCTAGACATTAAGGTTAAATGTTTCGGGAAGTACCACCTCTACGCCCTGTGCAGCGTAAATACCCTATAGATCAAAGTCCCTGTGTGTGTGTGTGTGTGCACTCCTAGGACCCAACGTCTTCCTGTAGGACACTGAACAGCACCACAGAACCGCAACAGGTCCATTAGAGCTCATCAAGAGCTTGCCTTCACAGAGTGCAATTACAAGCAGGAGCCATGAACCTTCCTGAAGTCCTGCCAGCAACATCTGAGCACCATGTTTCCACCGGACGGTTGACCGGCCTTAGGAACGGATTCCGAATAAATTGCTAAAACCCTAATTCAATTTAGCATGGCTGAGCGGGAACATTTATTTTGTCTCGCAGTCTATCAGAAATAAGGCTACGCGTTTATCAAATGCAGCAATATGACAAAAATAAGTCAATGGGGCTGCCAACATTCCTGTGCGACCTATGGTACAATTACGCAGAACAGATGGTTTAATGAATGGATCAATTACAGTAAATTGGTGGAGTGTAGAAAGCCTGTCCAACTACTACAGACACAAACAAAAGACAAATTCTTGTGTTTAGTTTAGCATTTCGGTGAAGCTATTTTAAATGCACCCGATATTCCCACTTCAAAGTTACTTTTAGTGCCAAACCACTGGAAATGTAAAGAGAAAAAAAGAGAGCGAGAAAGAGAGAGGTGCACAGAGAGACGGCAGGAGATAAAATAAAAGAAAGAGGATGGGGTGTGTGTCAAGAATTAGTTCCAGTCCTTGATTCTGATTGGTCAATAGATGTTGACCGCTGCACCAAACGATTCTATGTAACATCCTAATGCTGGGTACATACCAAAAGTACGATTTTTTACGTCTTATAAGATTTTCAAAATATGACAGGCCACAAACATGAGGATAAAAAATCCTAGATTTAACTGTTTTGCTCCTATAGACGGTTTCATTGGACGCACATGCGCTGACGCGATTCACGTCTGGATCCGAACTTTACTTCCGGTTTCGTTTTTTTTAATGGTCTGACTAGTTGCTAAACTGATCTCTTGAACAAATGTCCCCTCGAAAATAACAAATGTTTTGGTTTTCTAGGTAATCTATGTGTTGTTTTTGCTTGATATAAAAATAAATTATGTTTAAAGAACTTTGTTGTTATTTATTCTTAGTGAAGTTTACCGGAAGTTACGTGCAGACCACGACAGCCGCTTGTTTATGTTGTTACTGCTGAAACCGTCTATAGTGTGTGTTGTGCCATGATGTGTCAAAGACAGCACACCACACAAAAAACAGATTTTTTTTGTTATTTAATGCTATAAAAACGGTGGTGTCACATCATGATTGACAGCTGTGATATGCGCACCCTGCGAGAGCGAGGCGGGGCCTTGATTTCACGGCTTTGCTTCCTGCTTACTAGTGCATAGGACTGGTCCCGAAATCACTTATGCGCAAACTCAAGACCCAAGATGTCAGCATCGTAACGGGACACTGGCGGCTTCACTTTTAACCAATGGAAGAGAGCGAACGGGCGTCGTCCATCTTTTTTTACAGTCTATGGTTTGTCCTCGTTCCCCCCACACATCAGGATCAGGTTCGGACACTCTTAACTCTTTCACCGCCATTGACGAGTTATCTCGTCAATCAAGAGAAAACACTTCCCTGCCAATGACGAGTATTTATGGCTTTCTGCAATACAACTATTATCCACCAGGTGGCGCACTTCCGCAACTTTTAAAACCCGGAAGTATTGCCCTACAGCAAGTGGCTGCGTGTCCGTGTCTCGCAGGGCTCTCTATGAAAAGTCCGTCACAAAAATGGAATTATCTCTGCTTTTTGCTCAAAATGTGGTGTTTTTGCGGAAACCCATATTCAAGAGATGATTACAAAAGAACTACTGAAGGTAGGATGAAACGTTTTTTTTTTTTTAAACAGAGGGTCTGTTCCTTCATTTGGTATATTGTATGTCTATATATTTAAAGAAGAACATTTTCTGGAAGGCATTTACCTTTTGTGAAAATCATGAAAAACGCTGGCTGGCAACTTTTTTTAAAAACGCTGGCGGCGAAAGAGTTAACACACCTCACATCAAGAAAAAATCTGATAGAATAATCTGTAGAACCATCAAGATAATCGGGACATAGCTGAATGATAATCATTCAGTTTCAAGGAATTTGCTTATATTTCTAATCAAAAGGTAAAGGTACAAAAAGGCAGAGGTACAGTGATATATCAGAAAGTAATACTATAGTACTTTTATATTATGCTATGGAACAGAATGCTGGCATTCATACACCTTGATACTGTATGTGGGTGATTCTCACAAAACCATTGAAACACCACGGCACTAATGATTTTAGCTTTAAAATGTGTAATATAGTAACATTAAAAAGCATCAGAATTAACACAATACTGTGTTCTACCTTGCACAATGTGTGATTTCAACATAAGAATTTATAATTGTAAATTTTATCTCATTTTCTGCTGAAATTCTCATTACCGCAATGTGTCCGGCTGTGTTTGAACATGCGTTATGTTGTAATTTAATCAAATTAACACTAAAATATTAAGAAAAAAAAATGGATGTTTTGCCGGACTACTTTAGATGACAGAAAAAATATTTACTGAATATTCATGTATAATAACAATGAAGAAAAATTAGGAAAATGATGTGTCCATGCCTGATGTTCTCATCCTCCGCAACACTTTTTGAGAACAGTTTAAGAACATTCATACAGAATTTTAATAAAGTTTGATTTTGAGTGACCAAGCACATGGACCAGTTACTTCAAGATGGCTACCAGGTAAGATCATTTTTTACAGTTAATTTGTCTTGTCAGAATGCTTACACAACATTTTGATTATCATTACCGCAACAGATGCTTATTAAATGTTAATTTAATTAATAGAAGCATAATACTTTGATTTTAAATGCATGTGTAGAATCTCCAAATTATGTTCTTTCAGGTTTGTCGTGTCATTTTGAAAATATGTCAGTGTTGATGTTTTCTGACTGTTGCGGTAATGAGATTTTTTAGGACTAATTTTTTAAATTATGTTACAAAAAGTGTTAAATGATAAGTAAAAAGTTTTTAAATTAATGTTCCCATTTACTCCAGACTTTGTTTTTCAATGTCTGGTGGGAAAAAAAGTAAATTTAAGCAATTTTTACATTTTCATGCTTGACATTTTTAAAACCAAGTTTTCGTGAGAATCACCCATGTATTGAGTACCATGCTACATCTAGGTTCTTGCAAACAACATAAAATTACCACAGTACATACAAAAAACATTTTACTATCATAGCAGCATCCAGAAAACCATAGTTATACTATTACTGTATACTTTATGGAAAAGGTTGCCATGCAACCCAAAATTCCAACATTTCAACACACACTTCAGCCTTTTCATGATGAAATATACAAGCCTCTCAGGAAAGTCCCCACAGTGCAGGTCTGTCCCTCCACATAAAGGCTGGCTGTGACTGAAAGCTCTTAAAGTTTTACAGGCTAACATTAACCTGAGTGCTCTTAAGAGCCCTGATGCACAGGAGGGGACAGGGCACCATAAACACTCTTTAAATGCTGTGGCCCTTCCATTCACACTTGAACTGGGGATGCACTTCACTATCTAGCACTTTCTACCCAGAGAAGCAACACCAAGTGAAGACATAACTACTTTACATTTGTGCAAAACTACAATGGCAGGGAGGGAAAGAGAATGTTGATATGAAACCAGTGAAGTGATGCTTGAGGAGTGTGAGAATCAGGGAGGCTGATCCCAAATCACCCACGTTTCCCCTCTAACTCATTCTAATCCACCAATCCTCTTTTTCCGCCATACATCATTTACCCTGCTGTTGACAGGCATTACATACATAATGACATCACAACACTGAAGCAAAATGCTCCGGCGCTTTGGTACCCTTGGGCTGCAAACGTAGCACAACAGATTGAGACTTTTTTGGCTGCCAATAAATGGTGTGAACAGCTAAGTGCCACATGAGCTAACGCTGAGAGGGTTCTTCTCTCACACACTGCCTCTGCTATAACACCGGTCCTCATAAAACCCGAAACCACCTCTTTAGTTTCACACTTGCCCTGACTTTATAAGCAAAGCCTGTGGTGACACAATGTGTGTGCGGTTGTATGTGTTTATGTATGCATGCACACGTAGACTTACCGCAAATATCAAAAACAGAAGCAACCTAAACCTTCTTATCAAGCTAAATGAACCATATTTTGCTAAAATCAATTCAAACTCCATAACATTGTATTGCTGTAGCCCAGTTACAGTAATAGAGTTTTGCGTTGGCAGCAAAAAGGTCATGGGTTTGAATCCCAAGGAACAGATATATGGATGACATGCACTGCAGTGTTGTTTTTGGCAGCCCTTTTAGTTTTCGTTTTAGTCTTAGTCTTTTGGACGAAAATGCTTTTAGTTTTAGTCACATTTTAGTCACTTGTAAAATTTATAGTTTTAGTCTAGTTTTAGTCGACGAAAACGCAAAAAGGTTTTAGTCAAGTTTTAGTCGACGAAAACGCACAAAGGTTTTAGTCAAGTTTAAGTCAATTTCAGTAAAAAAAGTATTTTTTAACCAATGAATTTAGGTTAAAAAGTGTGGTGTAATTAATACAATTAAAATGTGCATTAAGGTTGTCCCTGAGGGCTTGCCGTTGTTTTAGTCGGTGTGCCTTCTGCACATGTCATAAGAAAAAGTTATGAATAAAAAAGTTGAGCCTAATATACCCTCATGTTGAGTTTGTGTGTTACGCTGAGACCTCGCTTCTAAAATTGAGAAACGCGTGCCTTGCCTTATTTAAATACACTACAAAAAGTATTGGAAAAGGGCTTAGGTTTGACAAGTAGATACATGCAAAACCTTAAGCTTACCATGAAATGTGTCACAAGCCGATTGTCGAGTAAAATTGAATTTATATGATATGTTAACAGCGTGACTTGTTAGTTACCTTTAAAAAAATATGAGCGTGATGAGCCTAGAAAGCGGCAGCATTGCTGATACTTTTGAGCTAAAAACAGACAGATTTCACGCAAAATAGGCAGAAATGACACGCATTATGAACGTCAGACTTATAATCATTTTCGTTCCGTCTCGTTTCGTCAACGAAAACTCGAAAGCGTCTCGTCATGTTTTCGTCAACTTAGAGACATTTTTAGCTAGTCATCGTCGCGTTAGCGTCATAAAAAATATGTGCGTCAACGAAATCATTTCGTTATCGTCATCGTTGACGAAAACAACACTGATGCACTGCATACCTTGAATGATTAAGTGGAAAAAACAAACACTCTCAAAAGTTGTCGCTGGGACGGTAACTTTTGAAAAGGTGCTAATATGTAACATTTTGTTACAGATATGTATCTTTAAGGGGACACTTCAATTTTTAGAAAAACTATGCTAATTTTCCAGCCCCCCTAGAGTTAAACGTTTTGAAATCCAATCAGCCGATCTTCAGTTCTGGTGGTACCACTTTTAGCATAGCTTAGCATAATCCATTGACTCTAATTGGACCATTAGCATCACAATAAAAAACAAAACAAAGATAGTTACATCGTGTACAAAGACTGACGGATATTTAAAAGTTGCAATTTTCTAGGAACTATACTCTCGTTCATTAGCGTGATGCTAATGGTCAAATCAGATTTAATGGATTATGCTAAGCTATGCTAAAAGTGGTACCGCCAGACCCGGAGATCAGCTGAATGGATTACAAAACGGTAAAAATCGAATGTTTAACTCTACGGGAGATGGAAAATTTGCCTATTTTCAAAAAAAGTGGAGTGTCCCTTTAAGGTACCAGTATATACCTCTAAGGTAACAATGTGTACCTTTGAGGCACCAATATGCACCTTTTAGGTACAAAAGTGTACTTTTCGAACAAGTTTTGCTCCAGTTACAACTTTTGTACATTTTTTTCCTGAAAGTGTACCAAATGCACAAATATACAGTAAATGGTAAAACAGCACTACACTACAACATTACTCTGTTCCTCCTACAAAGCAATGAATAATTCACCATTTGTCATGAAACTGATATCATTAAATTTGTTGGCTCATGCCGAGTACCATAATACCAAATTCGTCACTGTCAACTATGCTTCCTGCTCGCCGAAGTCAAGAAACCTTGAATACAGAGCTGAAGTTGTACAGACTACTTTTGCCATTCAATGATAAAAATAAATGCCAACATATATGCAATTAACATGAAACCGAAAATCTTTCAACGGGCTGTGTGTGAACTCTGATTAATTGTAATTCACTCACAATAGCAAAAAAACTTTATGGCTCTTTCTTGCCTCAGGTCCATTGACTTGCTCTTAGGTAAACCCTGGGCATTTGAGTGATGACTGCAGGTGGAGGCTTCATTAATCACGGGGACACAGAGAAAGGTGTTGGATAAAGGAAAGTGACATTAGCTTCGGTGCGTAATGAGAGAGTTCGAAGGCCAGCGTGGAGCTCTGTGTCTGTGTGTGTTGATTCTTACCAGGCCTGGCTTGTCTCACCGAACGGCTTGATGAAGCAGGAAGTCATCCAAACACAAGCTATGCGGGCATAACGCAGCAAGGTGGTCTAAAACATGCGACAAAGGCCCACACACACAGCTTGGCACCACCTGGAGAAAGAGCCGACTATGGGACATGGATGAGTGTAGGTATGTACTGTAAATCTGAGTCGTATCTGGGAACAGTTTTTGTCTTAACATCTACAGATCTTCTGCAGAATCAAGTACTTGAGATGTACTAGATGGATTCCCAAACTACCAAACAGAAAGAGACAGACATCAATTTCAGCCAACCCAGAGGGAAATGTTTTTGCTCAGAGGTTGCATAGAAGATAAATGAAGAGTTTCGTTGCAAAACGAGATAAATCAATTTTTTTACATTTTTGTCAAAACATGTTTATTATTATGTTATCATGTTATTATTTTGTTTTATGGTGCTACTTAGCTGTATTTTTTAAGTTATGAAGGTTTAAATCAAAACAAACCAACTGCAGTTGCATTGAAATTAATTGGAATGCACAACCAAAAAACGAGATTTCTGAACAATTTTAAAAACGGTGGTTATCTCGTTTTGCAACGAAACTCTTCAAATATAGAAACAAATATTACAATTCCATAAAAAATGCTTTAAAACTATGGAGCTGTAAAATAAAATTATCATAGATAATTATGGGTAAAATAAACTGGATTTTAGTCAATTTGATGAGAAATGTTTTACTGTAATATTCAATAATATTGACTTTTGATTGCAGACTTCTGAGTTTAGATTTCTTCTGAAGCTCTATTGGACACATTTGTAAGAACTCTGGATCTTTTCCCAGGAAAAATATTTGGGATGCAGTAGACTTAAAGGGAAACTTCAGCGAAAAACGAAAATTACTCCCTCTCAAGCAATCTGAAATGTATAAGACTATCATGTTGCAGACGAACACGATTAAAGTTATATTAGAATGTCTGGTTTCATCCAAGCTTTAAAATGGTAGTAAATGGTGCTATTGATTTTAAAGCCCAAAAAAGTGCATCCATTGTTCACAGAAGTATTCCACACAGCTCCAAGGAGTTACAAAAGCCTTCTCAGGTTAATCGATGTGATTTTGTAAGAAAAATATCCATATTTAAAACTTCATTAACTTTAATAACTTGCTCCCAGTCTTATTTGAAATGTGAGTATATTTTGCATTTCTGTTTCTGGATGGAAATTTCAAAGTAATGCTTATTTTTAAAGCTCATAACTAGGGTTCGGTACAGTCCCGAAATCTAAGCTGCTGTCCCGAATCCCGCTGTAATTGTCCCGAAAATTTTACTGAAGTAAAATCTTAAGTAGTTATTGTCTGATAAAACATGAGCAATTATAAGGCACGGGAGTGCTGGCAGCAGTTAAAACCTCCGCAAATATGCTGATGTCGAGCCCCCACAACGTTGGTTGGCTAATAGCTCAAGCGTGAATTTAAAGTTGTAAACCGTTCCGACGTTGTTTATGTCGAATGATACTAATTAATGTCTTTGTTAAAATGGTCCGCAAATGTGCGTTTCACATATGTAACACGTGACCTTTCGACGTCATTGCGCAATTACGTGAGGTTGCGCTGCCGTGTCACACGGCCAGAGGAAGATGAGTAGTTGTGGTTTAAAAGTGTATATTTTAAATTTTTCTTGCCAAAAATGACAATTGTTTCGCTAGATAAGACCCTTATGCCTCGTTTGGGATCATTTGAAACTGCAATTTTAAACTGCACTAAAACTGTTAAGTGTTGGGGTCCGATAAAGTCCATTAAAATGAGAAAAATACTGGATTTTTTTCTTTAAAAACATAATTTCTTCTCGACTGAACAAAGAAAGACATCAACATTTTGGATGACATGGTGGTGAGTAAATTATCTAGATTTTTTTAAGAAAATTGACTAATCCTTTAAACAAAAAGTTTAATCCATGAAATAGCTTTAACCTCCCGAGTCCCGACCCGCCAAAATACGTACATGTACTTTTTTAAGATTCACAATGTTCTTTGTGTAATATCCATCAGATGATCTGTGGGTACAGGCAGCATCGATTGTGTCCTTTAAGCAATACAACTACAGCAGTCACATGAGTTTTAGAGCTAAGCACCAGCAGTTTAGTGAAGCGGATTCTTCAAACCCTTCAATCTTCAATTGCACACACGTGCACTATGTCTTCACCTCTATGGCATGCTTTTGTAATTAGCTGGCATCCATGAGGGGCGAGAGTGATCATGCTAACAGCCGGCTGTGATGAAATGGGCGTGTTGTGTGCGAGTTATTTTAAGGAATGAAATATAGGTGTGTGGTTGATACGTGACCCTTACTACGTAATTTTATAAACAACACATGTTTATCTGGCCACCCAGAGATAGGTGTGCTCTCAAAGGTTGCTCTTTATAGCTCAGGACATGTAAGAACATCTTCAATTCCTTCAACTTTATCTCAGATGTTTCTTTTAAAATTGCCAAGAAGAAATAGACACATTGTTGAAAGACCAATGCTTAAAGGGTACATTTCACAAAACTTTTTAAGATGTCAAATAAATATTTGCTGTCCCCAGAGTGCGTATGTGAAGCTTTAGCTCAAAATATCATATAGATAATTTATTATAGCATGTTAAAATTGCCACTTTGTAGGTGTGAAGGAAAATGTGCAGTTTTTGGGTAGGGATGTCCCGATCCGATATGCTGGATCGGTATCGGGTCCGATCCGGGCTTTTTGGCTGGATCGGACATCGGATCGAGGACCGAGAACATGACCGATCCAACTCCGATATGTGCGTTAGCGTGGTTGTTACTGACAAGCTATTAAAAGGACAACGTATTATAAAAGCACCATAAACGTTTATGCACTATATTTAAAGTTTTTAAATACACGCAATAGCTTCATGTGAAGGGACAAACGCACATTTAAAGATCTTTAAGTTTACAGAAACACTGTACTGTAACTTACTCGCAAACTGAGTTAATAATCCACTGGTAAAGCGGACGGATGAAACGCGTCATTCAAACACGCAAACACAAGATAACTGCAGGCTTTTTAAAGACCTGATTTTATAAATTCTCAGTAAGCCGCCGAATGGATGCAATTCACTTTGTCTTGAGCACACGACGCAACTATTCTCTTTGTGTTTTAACAGTTATAAACTTTCCATTGCGGTGCGAGGATTCCCATGAAAGGTTGCTTCAAGGGCATCATTTCTGCACCCAGAAAGCCCATAAGCAACCAGAAAGCCCAGTATATGACTTAGGCGCATCAATTCTGCACCCGAAATGTGCATAAAAAGTCCGGTAAAGCGCATAATTCCCAAAATAACCATCTGCACACTAAAGCTTTTTTACTATGACAGTTTTATGCAATTAAGAAAAATTATTTAGCATACTTAATTGATCAAACGTCTATTATATGTTCACCTAAACACTTTAATGATTAATATTTACTAATGTTTCCTGTAACTTGTAAATCATTTTAAATAATTGATTTTAACATTTAAAATGATGCTAGATGTAGCAAAAAGCACTACACATTTAATTACAACAGTATCGGGCAGATATCGGTATCGGCTGATATACGGAATTCTGGTATCGGAATCGGATCGGAAATGAAAAAGTGGGATCGGGACATCCCTATTTTTGGGTGTGTCCTTTTAAATGCAAATGAGCTGGTCTATGCACTAAATGGCATTGATGTGGTTGGACAGTGCAGATTAAGGGGCGGTATTATATAATAAGATCTCCTTCTGACATCACAGGGGAGCCAAATTTCAATAAGCTATTTTATCACATGCTTGCAGAGAATGGTTTACCAAAACTAAGTTACTGGGTTGATCTTTTTCACATTTTCTAGAAACACTGGGGACCCAATTATAGCACTTAAACATGAAAAGTAAGATTTTCATGATATGCCCACTTTAAAGCGATACTACAGCCAAATATAAAAATCATCCTCATGCAATCCGAGATACATATGTCCATTATCTTTCAGACAAACACTTATTTTAGTAAATGTCCTTGCTTTTCCAAGCTTTTAATGGGGGAAAACAGGGATTAGAAAACAACTTTTGACTCTAAGGGGCTGGACCAAAACTTTTAAACGCGTCTGAAAACGCCTTGAGGACGCAGAATGCCGGCTGTTTTTCAGCCGAGCGCTTTGGTAGCTCTGATACGCGAGCTGTGAGCCGGTTGGTTGCGGTGGTAATGTCCCGCCCTTCCTCCATTGTGATTGGATGGCCGTGTAAGAACTGACATTGACGAGCGGAGCTTTTAGCTCAAAATTCAATCTCTTTCATCTCTTGACGCTCAGCGCCGAGCGCGGAAAAAACACAGAACGCCGGTTTTCAGCACGGAAAAAAATGCTAGCTGCTGGCTTATTTGAAAAATGCTGAGTTTCCATTCGAATCAATTGAAAACATGCGCCGGCCGCGGGCGTAAAAGCTTTGGTGTGCACGCCCCCTAAAACTTCAAAAAAGTGCGTGCATCCATCCTTCACAGCAGTAATCCACTCTGTTCCAAGGAGTTAATAAAAGTCTTTTGCGGGTAATCAATGCGATATTGCGAGAAAAATATCTATATTTTAAACTTTATTAACTATAATAACTAGCTTCCAAAAACGACACCATCTTGGACTCACGTGATTCACAATAGTCACTAACGTACCTATGGCATCTATTGCTAACTATGCTAAAACTCTGAAGCTGTTCTCCGAGATGGTGCCCTTACCATGAGCTAGTTATTACAGTTCATAAAGTTTGAAATATAGATATTTTTTGTACAAAATCGCATCGATTACCCGCAGAAGACCTTTATTAACCCCTTGGAGTCGTGTGGAATACTTCTGGGAAGGATGGGTGCACTTTTTCGGGGTTAAAAGTCAAAAGTTGTTCCCTGATCCCTGTTTTAGACCATTTTAAAGCTTAGAGGAGCAAGAACATATACTAAAATAATTTTAAATGTGCTTGTCTGAAAGATGATGGACATAAGTATGGATTGCTTGAAGTTGAGTAAATCATGGGAGGATCCTTTTAATAGATAATTACAATGTGGATAAAATTATAATATTGAAATCTCAACCATTAAAAGCACAGTTTAAGGCATCTCATTGCTATCCAGGAGAAAAAAATGAAATATAAGTTCCTAGCTCAACTGTTAAGAGCATTGCACCAGCAGTGCAAAAGTCATAGGTTTGATCCTCAGTGAACACACATACTGATAAAAAAGTAGGTCACTTTTGATAAAAACGTCTGCCAAGTGCGTAAAAATAAAACGTCTGCCAAGTGTGTAAAAATAAATATTTCAGAGATGACATTTGTGATTATCTTATCAGTTGGTATGTAATAGGCATTTACAGAGATGCTATAGATCACAGCGACTGTTTTTATCTGCGTGCAAGTCTGGAAAGATGGTTTTCACATCTGAGTATACATCTATGCATGCAAGCGTGTGGCTTCATGCACATTTCTAGTGAGATGGCGAAGACTCAGGCCTGTTCGTTCCAGCTTGGCCTGTAATCACAGCCTCCTGCATGACGGGCTCAAAAGTCCCATAAATCTCAGCCTCTTCATGAGGGTGTGGTGGCCAGGGGTGTGGGGCAGTGGCTTAGTGTCAAACATGATATGTTAACAGCTGTAGATAGTGCTGCCCTCCAGGCCAGTTGTAGTGATTGGCATCTGACTAATTTGTGTTCTGCACATATCTCTCTCTCCAGTACATGTGGAGTCTATTTTGACAGGTTATATTTACTATACAAGATACCAAGATGAGCCTGCCACCCATATCTTTCAAAGGTGCATTTCCATTTATGCCTTTAAACTATTAAAAATGGCTAAACGTGGAAGCAAAAGACTAGAGCAATCAACATTCAGTATGCTAATCCTACAATGATGTCATTGCTGTTAAATCCTAATCTATAAAGTATTCAGGATTTGTTGCATATCAAATCCATTTCTTATTTCTAATAATCACAGATATGTGCTCATGTTTATGTTTATGACAGCAATGCACATATCTGAGAGAAAGCCGGTCGTGGGATTTGTCATTGTTTGTGAGTTAAATTTGTTTTTTAGTTTGTTGTCGCCAGTTTTAGTTACCGCTGGGCTGCAAATGTGACACCTCACGGAAATGTTTAAGTGACACTTAAGTGACGGATTTGGAGTGTTACACACAACACAATGCTTTGGTGTCGTGCACCAACCGGTCTGTGGGTCGTTGTATGGGCTTGATTAATATTCATCTTGGAACACAATGCTAATGTGCTAGCATGACCCAAACCGAAGAATCTATCGGCCAGGTGGAAAGATTTATGTCCAAATATCGGAACTGTATTCTGCTTCTCAATATGCAACATAAGCTGGGTTGGCTGACCCAAAAATGAACGTTGAGTTCAAGAAAGGCCTTATTCAAAAATTACCATTTATTAAGACCACCCAAAGTGTGTATAATCAATTCCTATTCACCCTAATTATTTCCATCAAACTATAGCGTGATTCCTAGAAAGACCCAAGTGAATGACAACTGACATGACTTCCAATCAACTTGAACTTTCTGGTAGAGTTGGAAGAGGCATAGGACAAGACTCCTGCAGTAAACCATTGCAACCTAAGCCTCACATCACGTTCCCAATCAAGAAAGGAATTTATTAGCGTCTCTTCCGAGACATTAATCACTGACTCATCATTAGGGATTTACAGAATTCCTGCATTCCTGTGTGTCCTGTAGCTCAAATGGTAAAGCATTAGTTGGAGTCGAGTCCAGCTTGTTCAAATCCGAGTCCAGACCAAGACCAAAAACCGTCGAGTTTGGACTTGCAGGTTTTTGTTCTTTGTCTGAACCTGGACTGAAATAAGCTGTACTCGACTACAACACTGCCAAAAGGTCATGGGTTTGATCACAGGAAACACAAAAAATTATAAAATGTATACCTAGTAATGCACTTCAAGTTGCTTTGGATAAAAGTGTCTGCCAAATGCATAAATGTAAATATGCATTATTCTTTTATTGTGTTTTTTTTTTTTAAAAACGGTCAGGCTCACACACACGCACCTTTCTTATCCTTGTTTCCTAAGGGCAGATCTTTTCTCTCTCATTTACCAGATCCCTCACAAGTCGACTTCACAAGACCCAACAAATTTTTACTTGTTTTACAACTGATTCCCTTAACGTGTAATTACATGGCTTTGCCGCAACAAAAATAATCCCTTTCGACTTAATCTTAACATTTAATGCAAAACAAAGTTTTATGGCCCTGTCAAACGTTTCTTGAAAATGTTGCGAAGAATTAATCGCTCATAGACTTTGTTTGCAGCTTGCGCACATTAAATGTGTCAAGGGCATAAATAATGGCTTTTGAAATCAACAGGCGACCAACATTTTTCAAACGCATGTGAAGAAAAAGGCCATATATTATACATGAGCACAATAGATTTGTTCCCTCAAGATGCAAAACTCTGCAATCATTGGGATTGGACCAGACATTTCAGTCCAGTACCATAACCTATAATTAGACAATATATTACCTCACTCCCATTTGTACACAACAAATCATTACCACAGACAACACAGATCCCATGGCATTCTGAAAGAAATAGTTTTGAAAAAGCATTTAACATTTTCTGAAGAAAAATGTGAAAGACTCACCACTATATTGCTAAGGTGTCCTTGGTGGTTGACAATGCACTGCTACAGTATGCGGTTACTAAGACGTTTTTAACATACCGCTATGTCAGGGTTCCCACACCTTAGTTAACTTCAAATTCAAGGACCTTTCAAGGACTTTCCAGGTCCACTATCCTCAAATTCAAGGACTAAATGTGGGGCCACATTTTAAGTGAGAGCAATGTTACATCGTGTTACTTTTTAAGATACATTGTTACAGTTCCCTTTCGAGGGAACTCGCCCTGCGTCACTGCGGTGATACTTTGGGAATGCCTCCAAGTGCTTCTGAATGTGTATATCAAATTCAACCAATGGTGAGGCTTAACGACAAAGATAGGGTGAGGTGGGAGCCAGGAAGTATATCGCTATCTGAAATATTGCCAATGACAGCGTTACAAGGATGCAGGAAGTATGGCAAGGGAGACGCAGCGTCTCGTTCCCTACTGGGAACAACAGTTACATACATAACCCGAGACATTTTCATGTGTGAAACACAACTATGCAAAAAAGCATTTTGGTATGAATCAACATTCGCATACAGAAGATATAAGCATTTAAATTGAACAGTTTAGCACGTGTGCTTAAAAAGTCTATAATTTTATGATGTTATCCTACACTACACAGGGAACAATGTGGATTTTTTTTCAAGAAAACTTCTTGCATACAGTAAAATAGATCCAAGCACTTTCAATGCCCTGTATATATGCATGTATATTTTCAAAAACTTCCCAGGGCCTTGAATTTTTTCTCCCAGATTCACAAACTTTCAAGGATTTCAAGGACCCGTGGGAACCCTGTATGTGCTTGATACCATCATAGATATAATCCCATACATACATCGTTGTCCACTATATTGTAAAGGTCCAATGTGGTATGTAAACCAGTGTTGCCAAGTCTGCGGTTTCCTGTGGATTTGGATTCAAACGGTTGACGGAGATTGTTTATCCTGCAGGTTAAATGTGGAAACACTTTGTTCACCGGCTATCAATACTAAAGTAATACTATTTTATTTATAAAATCAAGTTGGGGTATTTGGTCACCCGCAGTTACGAGTCATCCAAAAATATTTTTTATGATATTCGTGTTGTAGTCGGTCGGGTCGTTTGAAATAAAGATGCCAATTAAACCTTTGGACAGCCATGTGAGAACTGACATTGACGAGTGTAGCTTTTCACCCAAAGTTGAATCTCTTTTAAACTCTTGACGCTCAGCGCCGGTTTTCAGCACGGAAAAAATCCGCCAGCTGCTGGCTGTTTTGAAAAACGCTGCGCTTCCATTGGAAATTATTAAAAACATGTGCCGTCTCTGGGCGTAAAAGCTTTGGTGTGCACGCCCCCTAAGCGCCAAATTGCTAAGTGTGCTATGCAGTGATACACAGAATCTCATTGGGTGTAGCGTTCATAGCTGTGTTTATCGTTAAGTAAGCAAAGCTGTTAACCAATCAGAACCGAGGACTGGAACTGACCATTTTATGAAAATATTTTAAACCACAAACTAAAATTAGAATATCCTACATATCTGACTGGTTTATTAGATCGTAAACAACCTCACATAAACTTTGAGGAAGTTTAGAATGAGAGGTAATAACAATGTCAGCTAAGGTGACAAGATGAGGATTTTAGTAACACAAGCAGTACAATAAGTCAAACATGAGGTGACATGACAGAGCACTGGGCTAAACATACAACTTTAACATGACAGTCACCTGATATACAGAGTTTCTGAGAACGAGAGCGTGAAAGTGAGATGCTATAAAAAAAAGGAAACACTTCCTGACTCGCATGTTGTAACGTCTCCCTCGTCGTTTCTCGCATTAACCATAACTATGCCTTCTTGCTTTTTTGGAATGAGAGATGAGGGCTACACTCTTGTAAATAAGGCTGTTACAAAAGGTTCCTCACAGTGATACCATTTTTGGTTTCCAGAGAACCTTCCAAAAGTTCTTAAAAGAACAATTTCTTATTTTCTTTCCAAAAAGCAAAACAGAATGGTTCTGCAGAAGTTGAAGGTTATTTATGTTTCTTCTATTGCATCGTTTACCACCTTTATTTTAAAGAGTGTAGTCCCATTTACACAATTCAAACCAAAAGGCGTCCGCACACTTATCACACACATTATCGTTCGACTGCTAATGAGCACTTCAGCAAAGCTTTAAAAAATGTAAAACAGATGGAAAACTCTGATTACATCTAAAGAACTGATTACAAAGAAGTAGGAAGAGTCTAACATGAGGGATGAATAACCTTTAGAAAACTATCTGCTCTTACTGTGCAGATTTCCAACACAAAGCAAATGCAGACACTTTCTTCTTTCTGGTTTTAGAAGTGGCCTTAAATGGGAACAGCAGGGATCTAAGTAATGGAAGCTTTTGATTTTGCCCTCTGGGGATGTCTCTATGGAAAATGTGGCACACTGTATCTCCGATCGGAGATGAAGTGGTTCTGCACCGAGCCATGAGCCAGCAGTAAAATCAGACTTCTGGATCTAAGCATCAGATCTGAGCAGAGAGTCATGGGAGAATCCATGCTGGGTTCTTTATATCGACGTTTGGAGTTCATGCAGAACCGTGCTTGTACAGTGTTATTTAGTGCACTAATCTGTACTCACGGCATTCATCGGTGCCGAGTGAATATGAAAGTAAATTTCCATCTTGTGCTCTTAAGAAAATACCCCTTTCTTAATAGCTTTGTGATAATAACGAATGCTAAGCTTAAACAGAGAAAACTAACCACATCCTTTGGAAATCAGCCCAGCTTCCTGATTGGAACAATAGACTGAGAAGAGTCAGTGGTTTTCTCTATAAATGTGTAGTATTATCTGTCCAGACTCATCCTACATTACAGGTTGGCATTAAACCACCATTAATACAAAATCCCACACATTTAATGGTTTAAAAAAAGCTTACTTCCGTGCCGCAGGTGACATGCTGTTCACGTCTATTGTAAATCAAGACAAAATGATACACATCTGTGCATTTGATTTAAAGTAAGGTAGTCTATTTATACCAACATGGTTTTTGATAATCTGTATAGTTGCTTTTATGCAGAATATATCTAAAAGCCTGGCATGGACAGAAGTGATCCACATTATCTCATCATGATTTGTGTGCTTCAATATGGTCAATGTTTCCTTATTTGTTTAGTGACTTAGAAAACGTGCAGAAACTAAAATACAGTTTCAGTTCTACATTTCCAGAGTTGCGTCAAACTTTTAGATGTGTACTTTAGACTAAGTTCAAGTAGTTCAAGGGTTCAAAGAGGTGGACCCCGTCCCAAAATTTCTTCGCTAGGGATCATCTTTATTACAGGCTCCTTATAATTAGGTGTTTATAAAAGAGGTAAAGACTTCTGCAATGACCAATGGAAACATCTGCTGTATAATAACTATGGAGGCAGTGCAGATATACACTCACCTACAGGGTTGACATGCCGAACATCCATCCAGAAACATCGGGGGAGAGAGAGAGAGAGAGAGAGAGAGAGAGAGAGAGAGAGAGAGAAAGAGATTATTAGGATTATTATCAACATTTACAAAGGCGTTCTTTATTTATCTTTATAAAACGGTTAGTTCCAATCCTTGATTCTGATTGGTCAATAGGTGTGCTTTTTTCACGATAAAACACTGCTATGACCGCTTCACCCAACAGTTCTATTTAATATCACTGTGCCCTTAGCAACACCCTTAGCAACACATAAACATATAATGAGACAAAGTCTGAGAACAGTTTGTTGTTTTTATTTGAGCTTTCATGTTGTTGTTCGCAGTCAGGGACTATTTTTTCTAGCGGAAGGAATGCTTTTATTGATTTAACTTCATGAAAGTTGCACTAATATTTTTTTTTACTTTAATATTGTAAATAAAAATTATAATAGTTTTAACTTAAAGGAGGGAGTGGGTGTTAATGCTATTTCATGATGCTGAATCAAGCCCTTTTCACACAGACATTATGGAAAATACATGGAAAATGCATATGGAATTTGTCTGGGATTGTTAGATTTTTTGTTCATTCACACTGTTAATGATTTGCCGGAATCTGTGCATGCATTCACACATATACCGTAAAGATCCCGTAAAGACATGTTATGTATTTAAAGTCTTGCATTAGCTGTTATCTCTCTCTCCCTCTTGAGAAACCACGTGTGTGAATTTTAGTTTATGACAAGATCATAGGGAGCGCGTGATATGCTGTTCTGTCGTGCTGATGCGTATGTGTTCACACAGAAGCCTCTCTGCCAATTTTACGGAAATGTTCTGGGTCCAAAGTGCTGTATAAACGGGGTTTTATTAACACTGTATAACCGTGGGTTCACACCAGCCGCATTTGAGGCGTCAAATTTGTGTCTACCGCGTCTTGTTTGCATTTTGAATTTACTCGCTTCATTCGTGCGTGAAAGCCGCACGTAAAATTCTAGTCATCGAGACATTCACGCGGAAATTTCCGTCATGGGAGGGCCTTCAATACGCTTCTGTGCTCCACTCACTTCCTGTAATCATGTCACTACTAGAGCAAGTTCCTGATCGGTTAATGTGGCACGTTTTTCCGCCAAAATTCAAATGTTTTAACTCGCGCGTTTGCCGCGGCTACGCTCAATTCTACTAGACGCGCAAATGAGGCGGAATCGTGTCAACGCGTCTTTAGATTGACTTAACATTGAAATCACTCGCGCTTGACGCCTCTACCGTGGCTGGTCTGAACGCAGCATAAGAGTCAGAGTCCTCAAGCTAAACATAGGCAGTGTCAAAAAAGCACTTGGACGTATGATGAAGTATTTCTGTGCCGAAAGCACTTTGCAAGGGTTTGTACTAGTTTTGAAATTTTTTTAAGAACATGAAAGATTCATACTTAGCAATCTTGGTTTATTTCTTTTATGGGCGATTTCAGTGGGCACTTTAAACGGAATTGCGCACGTACACAACAACCAAGAGCTGACACAAAATCAATGTTGCAGAACAAGTGAGTTGTTTATGAGTTGGGTCATGAGTCATAGGCAGTAAGACAAACTGCATCAAATGTCTCTGTTTTTACAAGATTAACATGAGATAAGCAGAAACCGTGTGTTTTTTTTACGTTTTTACGTGTTGACACCAAACGCGTTTATGACAGTTGCAGTCACCTTTTTTGAATGATTTTCTATGGGCAGTAAGAGTTATGCGCACTATTTATGCGCGCCGAACGTTTAACGCTTTTGAGGAAGCGCTAAAAGCGTAAAAGCGCCCAACGCCATTCGTCTTTCCATTGTCCAATCAAATGAGGGGAGAGTCGGGCCTTTCGTTGTGGTCACAGAAGTTTACAGTTGTTTGAAACAACCGGACTTACTCTATCCTGCGTGTTTGTACATCTCTCACCCTCAAACAAGGTCAGAGCAAGCGCCCTCTTTTTAAAGTTTCTGCTAGTATGACAGTTAACAGCAAAAGAGCGCTCACGCTTCAATATTTGATTGACAAGACAGCTGACTCAGTGGTTGCCTAGCAATATAAAAAGCCACGCAGCACTGCTCTTTTAAAAAAAAGCCAGTGCAGCCCGCCTTGCGTTTCCAAGCATTTAAAACATGTTTGGTGTGATTGGCCCCCAAGTCTTTGGTGTCCCCAGAGTATGTATGTGAAGTTTTAGCTTTAAATACGATATAGATAATTTATTATAGCATGTTAAAATGAACACTTTGTAGGTGCGAGCAAAAATGTGCCTTTTGGGTGTGCTCTTTAAATGCAAGTGAGCTGATCTCTGCACTGAATGGCAGTGCTGTGGTTGGATAGTGCAGTTTAAGGGGCGGTGTTATCCCCTTCTGACATCACAAGGGGAGCCAAATTTCAATGACCTACTTTTCACATGCTTGCAGAGAATGGTTTACCAAAACTAAGTTACTGGTTGATCTTTTACACATTTTCTAGGTTTATAGAAGCACTGAGGACCCAATTCTAGCACTTAAACATGGAAAAAGTCTAATTTTCATGATATGTCCCCTTTAAAAATAAATGACTGTTATATCAATAAGTTCTAGGGTTTTCTCCAAAAATACTTACCATCATATACAATAAAAAAATTTAACACCATTATGCAAAAATCTACTTAGATCTTCATTATGATACATAGTATAAATGTTTTAACATGGATAAAGTACTAAAGAAGTTAAGCCCAAAGTGTCCCTTTTTATAGAATCCCTCAACATTTCTAAAAAAAATAAAACAGATCCATAGGCGGAAGTATCCATCTCATTTTTCTCATGGTCCACCGCAGTCGTGAGATGGCACTACACAAAAGCCCCTTTGAGTTTGCTATGGTCTAATAAAGGCAGAGAGCACGACCCAGCACCACCTGCCTCGTAAAATCAGTCACATGATATCAGCTATATGATCCCAAAGTTCGGTCCGTGCAGGTCGATACTTACGACTCTGAGAACTGACAGATTTGGAGAGCATAAGGGTGACATAAGAGTCACGCAAGCCGTCTTTTATACACAATAACAGAACACAATTGTATTACACATTCTCAGGAACTTCCCTCCTTCTTATTTGGTTGGAGAAAGAAAGGCCTTACCGGAAATTATTATTGTAATATCTGACTCAATCTTCCATGGCCATTCGCTTTTCATTGCCCTTAAGCATTTTTTCAACACTTATTCATTTGGAGCACACCCATTCTGTACCTTACAGACTGCCTCACACTATTACTATTTATAAGAAATCTCTCTCCTGCGCTCTCTCTCTCTCTCAAACTGCTTCCACAGAGCTGAACTAAATTGCTTACAGATTGGCTCCGAGTTTCTGTGCCAAGTTTGGATGGCGTAGATCTGGCTTCATGTTCGCTATAGGAAGGCGGAGGCTTTGTTCTCCTGCCTCTGCACACGCCAGGCCTTGACGAAAGAAAAACAACTAAAGCGCTTCATTTAATTTAATAAGAAGAGGGACCTATGAGTTCATCACCCAGGGATGGAGGATAGATCTGCAGTCACAAGCCGGGATGAGCTACAGATACCATCAAGAAGTCGCTGAATTGCTGTACATTACTCCAAACTTTAAAATGTGTTTAAAATCAGCCCACAGAAATGTTTATTGCTCAGAGTTTGTTGTTTTGAAGCTAAAGAGAATAATGGAAGATCTCAGTTGTTTCCATTTTTGTCTCACATGATTCTTCGAAACGTCTTTTGGACAAGTAAAAGCAGACATACTGTACAAATCAATTGTTGTAAAAGTACAGAGAAAAAAGTGGATCGCAGAGATTACATCACTGCACCGCTACTGCCCATAAGAAGGCCCCCTCGCTCACCGTTTCTACCAAATAAGACACACTATCCAAACCAAATTGTGACCCAAAGCCCGTTTGACTAGTGTGATCGCTTTGTATCATGACATTACAGTTAAGTTTTGCAGGTCCATACTGAAAAAACACAAACTTACCACTTAGAAACATTTCCAATCTCCTAATAATTGATTATTCCTAATAATTGATTATCTTTGTCTGATACAGACTCAAACAAAAGCTACTGAAGGCTACAAAGCTACTGAATTGAGCTGCTCTGAGAAAGAGCCAATCAGAGCAGAGCTCAACATTATTATTCATGACTCTTTCAATTAAGGTAACAATAGACCATTTTATTCTGGGTTCAAATTTGTAAAACCGTCTCTGGATCCGTTTTGCACTTAAAGGGACACTACACTTTTTTAAATATGTTCATTTTCCAGATCCCCTAGAGTTAAACATTTGATTTTTACTGTTTTGGAATACATCTCCAGGTCTGGCGGTACCACCCCTAGCATAGCTTAGCACAATCCACCGAATCCGACCAGACCATTAGCATCACGCCAAAAAATAAGAGTTTTGATATTTTCCTATTTAAAACTTGACTCTTCTGTTGCCACATCGTGCACTAAGACCGACGGAAAACCAAAAGTTGCGACTTTCTAGGCTGATATGGCTAGGAACTATACTCTCATTCTGGTGTAATAATCAAGGACCTTGCTGCTGCAGCACGGCTGCAGCAAGGCGTAGTGATATTACGCACTGCCCGAAAATAGTCCCCTTGGTTACTTTCCATAGCAGGGCACTCCACTTTTCAGGCGCTATTATCGGCCTAGAAAATCGCAACTTTTAATTTTCCGTCGGTCTTAGTACACAATGTAACTACAGAAGAGTCAAGTTTTAAATAGGAAAAATATCGAAACTCTTTGGTTATTTATAGCGTGATGCTAATGGTCTAATCAGATTCAACGAATTATGCTAAGCTAAGCTATGCTAAAAATGGTCCCGCCAGACCCGGAGATCAGCTGAATGGATTCCAAACGGTAAAAATCAAATGTTTAAAGGGGCCATGGCATGAAAATCTGACTATTTCCATGTTTAAGTGCTATGATTGGGTCCCCAGTGCTTCTATCAACCTAGAAAATGTGAAAAAGATCAACCCAGTCACTTAGGCTAGTTTTGGTAAACCATTCTCTACAAGCACATGAGAAAATAGGTCGTTGAAATTTGGCTCTCCTTATGATGTCATAAGGAGCTCTTATTATAATAATACTGCCCATTAATCTGCACCATCCAATCACAGCACTGCCTTTTAGTCCAGAGAAAAGGAGAGAGAGAAAATAATTCACAGCACAATTGAGTTTCAATTGCAACAACCCGCTCATTTGCATTTAAAAGGACACACCCAAAACGGCAAATTTTTGCACACACCTACAAAGTGTTGTGGGGTATTTTGAGCTAAAACTTCACATATGTGCTCTGGGGACACCAAAGATTAATTTGACATCTTAAAAAAGTCATGGCCCCTTTAACTCTAGGGGAGATGAAAAATTAGCATATTTTCAAAAAAAGCGGAGTGTTCCTTTAATACAGTCTATAACTTCTATGTTGGTATCAAACAATGTAACATATTATATCAATGCATTCTTTGGCATCTTTAAGCAAAAGTCCCTATTTGCTCTCTATTTGTTCTCTGTAAGAAAATGTTGATTTACAATGGAAAATCTTGCTAAATTAATATCTCAATATCTGATTTAAAATCTCAAGCATATTACTCTGAGGCTTTGAGGTATTGCAGTTGCTGATGTTTGTTTATTCAGAAAATACAGGCCCAGACGCTCCAAACAATCCACTATGTCGTCTGTCAGTGTTTGTGTTTATGTGTGTCTTTGTGCGTTATCTTAACCAATCTGAGAGACAAGCTCAGACAAAGGAGCGTTTGCTGCATAAAGTTACAGCTATGCCCTCAAAAACACGTAGGCTGGTTGCTGCTCACCAGCTCTCCTGAAAAAAGGCCCAAACCGTTGCTCGATTAGTCTTATTTCCTCCCTCGAGTTTGACTGAAGCTTTTTTTGATGACTGCTCTACATGTTGGCTACATAAAACCGAATCTCCGCTGCAAGTTCGAAATAAAAGCAATGGTTTACGCAAACAAACCATACACAGCCACTGTTAAGCCCTCTAATTTCCGTACGAAAGCCCTCCTTCCTCTTCGAGTCTAACCAGCGAGCACCAGCAGAGATCACAGCATGCTGCAATTACAACTCCTGTTGTTTTAAGGCAGCCGTAGCTGTAGGCCATCGCCTTTTATTTGCTGACATGCTTTGGATGTTACTAGGAGGCACTTTTGTGCTTCATTTATCCAAACAGAGTTACCACTCACATTTATTTCACCAAGTCCAATGCTTCCAAAACACGTGGCAATCTTACACAATGTGAATCATACAAAAATATGATTATTAATAAATAGCAAGTACAGTAGGTCCACCCCCTAAACCGACCGTCACTAGGACGAAAGCAGATCATACGAAAAAGTACAAGTGAGATTGTATCATTTATATGAATTAAGCTCCATTCAGACATGATTCGTTTTACAAGAATAGACGAAATATGTCAAAGACAATAGGCAGCCAGTTGTTATCGCAGAAATTTTACAACCAAGCTATTTGGTTTAATCATTTGTAAATATAATGTCATATATGTTATTAAAAGACATTTATATTTAATTTTTGTGTGATATTAAACTGTACCTGTCAGTCTGAAATCATGACTAAAAGTGAACACATTAAGAAATGCAAATGGACAGATACAACAGTGTTTTAAAGGATTAGTCCATTTTCTTTAAAAAAATCTAGATAATTTATTCACCACCATATCATCCAAAATGTTGATGTCTTTCTTTGTTCAGTCGAGAAGAAATTATGTTTTATGCTTTAATGGACCTCAACACTTAACAGTTTTAATGCAGTTAAAAATTGCAGATTCAAAGAACTCTAAACGATCCCAAACGAGGCATAAGGGTCTTATCTAGCGAAACGATTGTCATTTTTGATTGACATATTAAAAATACATGCATAGAAAAATAAGCACTTTTAAAACACAACTTCTCGTCTTCCTCTGTTCGTGTGACGTGCCAGCGCGACCTCACGTAATTGTGTAATGACGTCGAAAGGTCACGTGTTACATATATGAAACGCGCATTTGCGGACCATTTTAAAAAATAAACTCTTTAATGACACAAAGACATTAATTAGTATCATTCGACATACAACAACGTCGTAACGGTCCTCTTTCTTCACACTTGTAAACACTGGGGCGTAGTTTCGCATACGTCATCCTTGACCTCTTGAAGTGATGATTTATTACGTGAGGTCGAGCTGGCGCGTCACACGAACGGAGGAAGACGAGAAGTTGTGGTTTAAAAGTGCATTTTTTATTTTTCTTGGCAAAAATGACAATAGTTTCGCTAGATAAGACCCTTATGCCTCGTTTGAGATCTTTTAGAGTCCTTTGAACCTGCAATTTTAAACTGCATTAAAACTGTTAAGTATTGGGGTCCATTTAAGTCCATTAAAATGAGAAAAATCCTTGAATGTTTTCCTCAAAAAACAATTTCTTTTGTGACTGAACAAAGAAAGACATCAACATTTTGGATGACATGGTGGTGAGTAAATTATCTGGATTTTTTTTAAAGAAAATTGACTAATCCTTTAAGGTAAAGTCATCATGAAGAGGCAAGACAAAATCTTAGAGCAGGTCATACATGACACAGCAGTGGAGATAGAGGCTTCCATCATCGTAAACCATTCGGTGAAATTCAGATAAGAGATAGACGTCTCTTCAGCACACGTCATGCATTAAAACAAGCAAACGGCGGCTTACATAGTAGGAATGCTAATCACAAATTTCACGCTAACTAACTTTAACAGGCCGGGAATGTTCAACACAGATTCACTTAAAAGAGAAAACGGTGACTGCCGTCATGGTGGTTTGAGGACGACTGTTACGAGTCAGCTGCAAATTCTATCAACAAAAGCGAAATTCGGCCTCTCCAGCACGCGGCTTTTCAAAGCCAGAAGAGCAGGTTTTATCTAATTTACTCAGTATGTTCCTCTGTGTGTTTAATGCTGGTCGCTTTGACCTCGTGTGGGAAACGAAAAGGTAAAATAGAGGCCAGATCAAGGATAGTTGAGTTGAGATCATTGCAGGGAAGAGAAAAAAGGGTCTCAAGTGTTTCTGCTAAGCTTCAGTTGGCCTTTTTGTTGCAGATAAAAAACAGAGGTGCTCCAGCGGGAATCTATAGCACCCAATGTGAAAGGGCTACGGTGAGCGGTACTGTCGCCCATAGTACATTCATTGAATAAATTATGACTGGCTTTTCAGAGGAAGACACTGTTGTCTGACAACTGGGTCAAAAGGTCTGACAATAAGTAGACAGGAATGCACGTGTGTGTATTTGTCTACGTGTGTGTAGCCTTGCCTCGGGATAGCTGCTGTCATGTTACCTGTCTGTTTCTGCAGAGATGCACCACCATCCCTTGACTTCACTGACAGAGGTTCATTATATTCCCTCTGGCACTTATCATCTCATCAGGACTGGGAAGAAAGGATCAGAGGTGGGGGTTCGGATATAAAAGGATGCCCTTTCCCATCCACAGAACTGAAACATGCCAGGGATTCCAGCACACTGGCTCCATTATCAAGACGTCAGTGCGGGTCATGTAAACATATCCTTTAATCAAGGAACAATCATAAACAACTGGCAACACCTCCTGCCAATGGGGACAGGTGAACGCTGCGTAATACATCAGAGAGGTGCACAACAAAAACACACAGTTTCGTTTAAAATGTAAAAAGTGTCGAAAATGTTTAAAAGGGGGGTTTAAAGCTATTTCATGCATTCTGACAAATTTACACTGTTTAAGAGTTGGATTCCGGCTAAACATAGGCAAAGAGTCAAAAAAGCTGTTTGACGTACCCCAGAGTATTTCTGTGCCGAATGCACTTCAACAGGGTTTGTATGGTGGAAGTCCTTATATGGGCACATTAGTCACACACCAACCAAGAGCTGACATGACATCAAGATCTCCAGAAGTGTGTTGTTGTTTATGAGGGAAATTTAAGCTTGTTTAGCTTCCCAAAGAACCCAGTATTATGAAAACATTGGACATAGTTTGGATAAGTTGTTTGTGTGTGTGTGTTTAACGCTTAATTTCGTTGAAATGGGGCGGTCCCAGTGCTTAATTTGTAAAGTAGGTGGTCCTGCAAAATGCTGGTTGGAGGTAACAGCTTAGCCCCATTCATTCCTATGTAGGGCCCTATAATTTCCGTGATCACGGAATCGCGGACGGAATCGCGGAATTGGCTAATTAACACGGAATCTAGTATTAGCGCGGAATTTTGCGGAATTTTACATATTTTGAATAAAATTATGTTTTTGTGTGGGAGACGAACGTATGTCTGGGGGAAATGCAGACCAGGGGAAGTAAATCTGGGCGACACGCCCCCTCCCGTCGTTTCAGACCCCCTCCAAAACACTGAAACCATGGCGAAGCGGCTCTCCACGACTCTGCTTTCGTCCGCGAAAAAATTAAGAAATTTAACGCTAAGCACTAAGTTCCGAGCAGGTCTCACATGACTTTTATGTGACCGGAGAACTGTTATTTTGGAAGTTTAGTCAACACTCTGTTCACGGTGAGCGCAAAGATACATGCACTCTCTCATCCATGTCTGTCTCACTGTACCTCTCACGTGCACGCGCTCACGCATCTGTCCGAAGTGCAAACACAAATCCTCATGTATTTGTTCAGTTTTATGCATTTCAAGCGAGCTGAGGCAAACTAACTATCCCTCGCATTAAAAATATAATCATCTGCATCATGGCGCCGCTCTCTGTCTCTCTTTCGCTCGCACGTGCAAAGAGCTGCGTGCTCATGCTGTCCGAAGTCAGATCACTATCCTGTGTATGTTTGTAAAGTTATATGCATTTCAAGCGATTGTGTATAAAATATGGATCGCGTTCCGCTGGATTGATGTGTTTAAGGCACTTCTGAAGGCACCACTGCCTTGACACCTTGTTGTAGCCTTCTGCAACAACACTAAAAAACAATGCATTGAATTGAGTTGTGTGTGTGCGCGCGCGCGTGTGTATGTGCGTGTGTAAATGCATATTTTATAGTCATTAAGTAATCCTGTTATCCAGTTTTTCCCCCAAATCATTTACATTTTAATCATTAACATTAAAGGCACACTCTTTTTATGACTAAAATAACAGTAAAGGGTAAAAAATATAATTGCCAAAAATTAAAACGGATAAAACGGAATTTGCAAAAATTTAAACGGAGAAAACGGAATTTGGGAAAAAATAAAACGGAATTTGGGAAAAAATAAAACGGATTTTATAGGGCCCTACCTATGGTACCAAAAAAAAGTTTTATTTTGTGGCACCATACTTACTGGTATAACTCCTTATGTAACAGTCTTTAAATAGGGAAAACACGGAAGTGTTTGGTGGCTTCCCTGTTTGGTACCATAGGAATGAATGGGTCTAGGCTAAATGCTCACATATTCACAATGCGCTGTACAGTGCACGCATTGAAAAAAGAAAGATATGTATTCATTTGTCTAAGTTGAGGTAATAACATAGTTTAATAGGGCAAAAGGGTAGACTATTCCTATAAAGGGACACATTTTTCAGCTCCCCTAGAGTTAAACATTTGATTTTTACAGTTTTGAAATCCATTCAGCCTGTCTCCGGGTCTGGATGTACAACTTTTAGCATAGCTTAAGCACAATCCATTGAATCTGATTAGACCATTAGCACCGCGCTCAAAAATAACCAAAGAGTATTTTTCCTATTTAAAACGTGACTCTTCTGTAGTAACATCGTGTATTAAAACCGATGAAAAATGTAAAGTTGCTATTTTCTAGGCAGATATGGCTAGGAACTATACTCTCATTCTGGCGTAATAATCAAGGACTTTGCTGCTGTAACATGGCTGCAGGTGGCGCAATGATATTACACAGTGTCCGAAAATAATCCTCTGCTATTAAAAGTTACCAAGGGGACTACTTTGTACTACTATTGTAGTTTTCAAATAAAACCAAAATGTTTTGTATATGACCTAGAGTAATGTTCAAGCAATATGTTACCAATTAAATATTGGTAACATATTTCAAAACACAACTACAGCAATTTCCTTTAGTTTTCCAATTAATCGAACTTTAATTTTTATGAAATATTAGACTTGGAAATCTGGAAATGTATACATGTATTGATACTTCCAGGTTTTTTCACAATCGTGGGAACCCTGCCATGTGTCTTACGTTCACAAGCCACTTTGAAGTCTGTATCTCGCAATCTGTGTCAGTCTGGGTCCTTGTTTAAATATTTCATGTGGCTCTGATGTGTATGTGTGCTCGTATGACTGTGTAAGACAATCACTAAGCATCAAATCACAACAAAGGTCAAATGGTGATAGGAAGGGAGGCTCGAGGCCAGTTTCTACGGCACCCCAGTGGGTTTCTACGTTCTGTCCTTATGAAGTCAGACACTGTGGTCATCCAGGTCAAGATGTCCAAAAAGGTTAAGAGCCAGGTCACCAACCAACCTCATCAAACGACCTCAAACAATATGCTTGTGTGGGAGTAAGCGTGCGAGAGTGCCTGTGTCCCCATGTTTCTATATAAGCTTTGATATGTCAAAGTCTGATAAATGTCATAAGTAATAATGATAAATAGTGCTAATTTATCCTCAAAACAACTTTGGCTTTGACATATGTGCTGTGGTATACTGAGAAATAGGCCCTCAAACCAATTTGTGGCAGAAATCAGCAATGTCACAGCTTTTAGTACGAATTCAGTACAATCTTCTCAAGTTATAGCATAACGCATAGAAATTTGCAGATTTTTTCCCCAAAAAACGGAAGAATTAGCCTGGACCTGTACAGCTGGAGCTTTGTAATAAAAATTCCTGTAGCTCAATTGGTATAGCATTGTGCTAGCAGTACAAAGGTCATGGGTTCGATCGCAAGTATCACACAAGCTAATAAAATGCACCTTGAATAAACTGTAAGTCACTTTTTGATTAAACACACACATTTTGAAATTGTCGTTTTTAAACAAAGCTATGCTTTATGCGTTTTCATTTTAGCATGCTTCATGTGCACTTTTATAAACGTGAGTAAAACTGCTTGATTTATTGTTCCACAAAAATGAATGTTTGCAACACATTTTTTTAAAACATGAGGTGTTTTACAGCAAGATACTAAACTTAAACCTAACACGGCAACTTAAACACACACATATTTGACCAGCACTACTTCACAGGAATTTCTATGATTGGAGGGATTCATAGGAAACTACTGAGGTGAACCACAACTGTGATTGGAGCAACTGTCCCGCTCTACTGATCCAAAGACTACATGGTTTAAGCGATGGTTTGAGGACATGCATGGATGAGAGGAACTGACCCATCGTCGTCATGTGAATTAACATCAATACAGCCACCAATGACTGCCTGAGACCCCACATAGCGATTAAAAAGAAGACATCCGTCCCATCTTTCTCTATTTAGTACATTCTCTCCTCATTAGAGCTTTCAAAAAAATCCACAACATCGTTTTGTTCCCTCGCTCGCTTGCATGTTTTCTTTCGAAGGGGGGATGAAACGTTGTGCCTGGGACATTAATCACAGGCGCACGGGGGTCAGAGGCAGTTCATGGATCAGTGCAAAGCGAGTGAGTAGAAGAACAAGAGACTGCGAGATGGAGTTTCCGCAGAGGGAGGCTGCGCTGCTCAACTGCTGTCAAATGGGGCTTTACCCAAATCCTGCCCCAGTCCACTCCAAACCATGACCCAGGTGGGACAAATAGCGAGGGAAAGGTTCCACAGGAAACCAATCCATGTCCCGGGGCAGTCTGCGGGAAGTATGCATGGGAGAGTGTAAAAGACTGATATGCTGGCTTCTTTCGTTGCATGCTTTGACCCTACTTATTAGGCATGTGCAAAAAGAGTCATTTTAAAAATCGAACAGTCGTTTTGGGTTTGAACAACCATGATCAGATAGGGCTCAACCTGTGCAGAACACATGCCCTTTTTGTCCTTACCCTCCGAAGTGCCTTTTTTTTGGAAGTGTTTTATTTAATTTTTTTTTTTTTCTTTAATAAATCAATGCTATTGGTAATCCTTTACGTCTGTCTGTCTGTCTGTCTGTTTTACAAATATATTTATCAAATAAAAGGTATTAAAAAAACAAAATCTTTTTGGATCCGCTCAAACGGTCATCCTATTACCTCCGCCCCCTGAGTGCAGCGAGCTAAAGTTCCACAGCAGAACAGCTGTCTTGCAACAGTATGTGTTGTTTGAGTACAATGCTGTCTCTTTGCGAAAGAAACATATGGCACATGTTTTATAAATTTGAGCAGAGCCGGATTATCCATAGACGGGATTGGGCGAGTGGGCAATCAGGGGGCACCAAGGGCTCCAAACTGCGACCAAATGAAGTTTTTCATACAGCGCGAGCAGTTTCACCCAAGTGTTCACGCATGTGAAGGGCACCGTGACAACAATACAGAATGCAGGGTCGGGTTTTTACCGCTAATTTGCATGCGTCTCAATCGTTTAACTACGCAGCCCGGGTAGTCAACACATCTCACTCGGATCCGCGAGAAGACGCGCCCGCGCGGGTATACATTTAGACATTGCAGAGATGAGAGATAGAGAGAACGTCTAGCCTACATTAAGTTTAACACTAAAAACATTACAGATTAGAAAGGTCATCAGATGCACAGTAAGGGAAAACTGGATAGAAGACGAGAAACATTTAAAGGATACAGTACAGTAATATTGTCCGGTCACTCATCTCATTACAATATGCTATCTGCATATAACTCATTGTATATGTATGTATCTTATGCCTCGAATTAGTCAAGGGGGTTGTATGAATATTTTGTTCATAACTTTTTATTCTGAAATCAACTGCATAGAGTTAAGTCTATTTAGTATTAGTAGGGAAAATGTGAATAATTGCAGGCTGATTTAAGGTGTGCTAAAAATTTTCTGCTTGCGCTCCTAACATTGTCTGTCAGGGGCTACAGTGCTAATAACAAAAAAGTTAGCCCTGAATGATTAGACTAAACTTTTATACATTCTCATTGCTGGCATATTTGAAGGAAAGTGTAGTGCATGAAAGAGAACAACCGCTTAGTGCACCTTCAAAAGAACATGGTCCCTGGTCCTCCGCACAGTTTTTGCCAGGTATGCAGATACATGTTGGATATGCTAATGGTATGGCTATAATATAATATAATCTCCAATTTTGATCTTTAATTTCCTATTTCCCCCTTCTCAATGGCATACATACACATGTTAACCAAATTAGCTCATAAAACCAAACAGAATAGATTTTTTTCTTCAGACATATTTGATTTAACTTTATGTTTGCAAAACAGAGGAAAAAATTAATATTAATATTTATAATATATTTGTTTGTCTTTTTCAGTTTCAGCACATGCCCCTCAAAAGGTCTGTGCACGGCCCTGACTTTTAGCATAGCTTAGCATAATCAACTGAACAGATTAGACCATTAGCATCATGCTAAAAAATAACCAAAGAGTTTCGATATTTTTCCTATTTAAAACTTGATTCTTCTGTAGTTACATTGTGTACTAAGACCAACAGAAAATTAAAAGTTGCAATTTTCTAGGCCGATATGTCTAGGAACTAAACTCTCATTTTGGCGTAACGATACAGTAGCAAAGTTCTTGATTATTACGCCAGAATGAGAGTATTGTTCGTAGACATATCTGCCTAGAAATTCACAACTTTTAATTTTCCGTCGGTGTTAGTACACGATGTAACTACAGAACAGTCAAGTTTTAAATAGGAAAAATACCAGAACTCTGGTCATTTTTGAGCGCGATGCTAATGGTCTAATCAGATTCAATGGATTATGCTAAGCTATGCTAACAGTTGTGCCGTCAGACCCGGAGATCGGCTGAATGGAATAATTGAGTTCCACTCTAAATTAACATATTTTCAAAAAAGTGGAGTCCCTGTAACAAATTAAGTGAAATAATTTCAACTTCAAGTACGTTTACACAGTGTTTCCCATATATTTATTTATCTGTGGCGGGCCGCCACAAATAGATTTTTCATGATTCCCATTTACATTTTAATTTTACTATTTAAAACTGCTTAATTCATTGCAGCGAGCACTCAGCGCGCCTCCATCCTCCCTCTCTCATTGTGTGCAGCGCCTCAACAGCGCGCGCCCCGTCCCCCTCCCCTCTCTTTGCTGCGCGCCTCTCTCACATAACAGTGAAAAGTATTTAACTCCGTGTTCCTCCATGTACTTTCTCTTTTTCGCGTAAACGTCAACAGTCACGGATGTTACTGACAGAGAAGACGGCTGACCAAGTTCATCATGAGAGTGACTTAACAAAAGGTTAGCAGTAGTGTTTCCCACACATACCCGTTCTGGTGTGAGTCTGTGTCCGAGCTTTTTTTTTTTTTAAATAAACTTGCGTTCAAAGCTACTTAGAACACTATCTAAGGCTGCATTAAAAACTAACTTTGCGTCCACTGTCGTGTTGGATAAACTGCTTCGGTGTGTCGCATAGATGTCTTCATCATGTTGCTGCCCCCTCCCCATTCTGTGATTTGGTTCCCTATTTCAGGGGAAAAATTCGTCCATAGTTTCCATGCTAGACTTGCAGCGTGAATAAATTTGCGCGAAAGGCAGCATGGGGAAACCCAGCTAGATATTTATACAGGTTTGTAACAACATGAGAGTGAGCAAATTAAGACATAATATTCATTTTTGGATAAACTAGTGCTTTAACGGATCAATAAATAGAACATGTGATTAAAGTATTTATTTAATTAAGCAAAACATGCATGTTCACTTAACACAGTCTATCCTAATGAATGTCTAGTTTTTTACTATATCTGACATAAGTAAAGGCACTGTTGCACAATCACGGTAAATAATGAGAGAGATCTGGCTAATGTGATGAACTCTAAAGAGCATGGAGACCTTTCACTTCTGACTACTTCTACATACACACACTTAGATACACAGAGCCAAGCGGCTTTAAATTGGGGCCACGGCGTAAAAATGTTTCGAGGGAATTCTCAACAGACTCTGATAAATGGTGCTGATAAATGAGCAGTCTTTTCCAAACACACACACACATACAGCCATATGGCCTTAAACCAGTCTGGACTGCATTACCTTAAAATGGTTGTGTGTCACAAAAATAATCGACTTTTTCAAAGTGCTGATGAGTATCTTAAAGCGTGCACACTTTTTCGAGCAATTTTGCTTGTGACGGACTCCTTTATTGTTAAAATTAACCGTAGAGCTTTTTATTAAGAGTTGGCGGAGTCAGCGAGTGTTCCCCCGTCAATTATCCGCACGATGACAGAACCACATGCGAGATGCTTTGATTCTGGTATGGCTTTCCAAAATCTTACAATATGTATTAGACAAGGCCAACCGAGAAAAGTAAGATACTCATATAAGTTTGGCTTGAGTACCACTGCATGATTTTAAATGGAATTGGAGTTTAATATAAGATGTACATCTGGGACAAGCACAGGCGGTACTGAGTGACGGGTAGACTGTTTCTTTGACGTGATTGCGCTACGCGGAGAGACTGAAAAGCACAAGGGGAGCGGCTGACATCAACTGCTGCCAAAATCTTCATCATCAACAACCAAACAGTATTTGTGATTGGCAGCAAAAGCACCACAGACTGTGTGAGGGTGACCAGGACAAAGAGAGCAGTCAACGAAGATAGGAGGTCATTGAGGAGCCAGCCAAAACTGTAAAATCACCATTTAAAAACACAGTTTACCCAAAAATAAAAATTCTGCTATTATTAACTCTTCCAAGACATTCCATCTTTTGTGGAGTGCAATGGGAAATTTTGGAAAAATTATACTGGTCGCCACTTCATGCAATTACTATTAATAGAGACATGGGAAAGATTCACCAACAGTGACAGACGGGTAGTGACAGAAAGAGAAAACAAAGAAAGGAGGAGTGGGAATAAAGAAAACATATGGACACATCATCCCACTCCCTTTAATTCTATCATATGAAGTGAATTTGTGAACTTTGCCCTCCGCCTTGCTCTGTTTATCTAAACGTCCTGCGGTGTTCCCTCCTGATAAATGCTGGTCTTCCATTATTCAAACACTCTCTCCCCATCTCTTACTCCCTCATATTCTCTTTCATCTAAATTCTTCTTTTCACCATCAGTTGGGTTATTTTGACTATGCAGTGCATATATGAAATTTTATTTTACTACTTTGGTTAAGGGAGTAGTTCACCCCCAAAATGAAAAATGTACTGACTATTTATTCACCCCCATGTCATCCAAGGATTTTATGTCTTTCTTTCCTTTAGCTGAACACAATCATTATATTAACTAATATCCTTGCTTTATAATGGCAATCAACGGACCAATGTTTTAAAGCTATGGAAGTGCATCCATTCATCTATACTCTTTCCCCACCAGCGTTTTTAAAAAAAGTTGCCACCCAACACCAGCATTTTTTATGATTTTCACAAAAGTTTAATGCCTTCCAGAAAATGTTCTTCTTTAACCTCCTAATAAGATGAGCTTTGGTTGTCTTTTTTTTTGGATTTTGGATTAGGAAGAACCAATAAATATAATAACCAAATATTTTTTCTTTGAACATGAAGCAGTATAATTGTCCAAGCTTGTGTACAACAGGTTCCAGTTACACAGAATTAAAGGTGCAGTGTGTAAATTTTAGCAGCATCTAGTGGTGAGGTTGCGAATTGCAACCAATGCCTTAGTCCACTGCTCACCCCTCCCTTTTGAAACACATAGAAAAGCTACGGTAGCCGCCACTGGACAAACATGTTATCTTCGGAGAGAACTTGGTAAAAAAAATTGTCCGTCAAGGGCTTCTGTAGAAAAATAGCGGCACAAAATGGCGACTTCCATGTAAGGGGACCCTCTGTGTATGTAGATAAAACGTCTCATTCTAAGGCAATTAACACATAACGTTCATTATAAAAAGGTCTTTATACACCCCTAATAAAATAGTTTTGAATATTATTATGCATTTCTGTCAAGAGATCCTTCTAAAAATTACACACTGCATCTTTAAGTATTATGGTGCAAACAACAACAAAAAGTGATGTCCACATCCAGATCTTAGGAGGTTAAATATATGAACATACAATATATCAAATGAAAGAACAGACTCTCTGCTTATATATATGTTTTATCCTACCTTCATTTGTTCTTTATAAGTTGGGTAAGAGTGCTACCTGGTGAACAGTAGCGGAAATACGGATTGCCAGAAAAACTCGTCATTTGCAGGGAAGCGTTTTCTCTGAATTGACGAGTTAACTCGTCAATGGCGGGGAAAGAGTTAAAAGTAATCCATATATATTACGGAGGGTTAATAAATGTCTTCAGAAGCAAAACTGTAGGATTATGAAAAAAACAGTTTGTATTTTGAGCTTTTAGCGATAGTTATGGCACACATGTAATGTAAGTAAGGAATAATTGACAATGGGCAGTTAAATTATTACGCCACAGGTGTGCATTATTTTCAAATAATTCAAAGGACCGGAGTCAATTCTTTCGCTTATACCCTGGTTACCACAGATATTGCTCTGGTGATTATTTTGACAGGTCAGGTGTGTGGTTATCGAAAAATAATGCATACCCATTGAACATTTCCTAACCAATCAGAATAGAGCATTCAACAGCCCCCTGGTATAGACGGTTTCAGCAGTAACAACATAAACAAACGGCTTTTGTGGAACCCACGTAACTTCAGGTAAACTCAATAATAACAAAGTCCTTTCTTTTAGTTTATTTATATAACAAGCAAAACAAACAACACGTATATTACACAGGAATTTTTATTTTCGACAAGGTATTTGTTCAAGAGTTCAGTTTAGCAACTAGTCAGACCATTAAACAAACAGAAGCCGGAAGTAAAGTTCCAACCAGACGCGTAATCGCGTCACCGGACATGCGTCCGATGAAACGGTCTATAAACAGACAATAACAACTCTAGACATGAAAATTGCATTGGTTCTTGCATGTCTCACTCAAAATATGAATCGCTCGTGAACCTGCCTATGATATCCAAGCTAAAGTAACAATTTAATTTTGAGATAAGGAGCATCATAGGTTGAATTCAGTTTCATTTCAATTTTTGACATGACCTTACTTGGCCAATATTAAATATATTTAGGTTATATTTTCAAAGAAATCCTTTTATATTATGTAGAATAATTTTGTGTAGAAAACTGTAAATCATGAAAATTGACCAGCTGGGTTTTCACAGACAGGGTCGCGAATATGAAATATTATTTTAACCTTTGTTGAAAGCCAGAGATAACTCCAACAACTCATCCCCTGACCATTAGCAGAAAGGGAAAAGAAAGATTATTCTTCTCCGTAAATCATACATAACACTTTTAGTTGATCTTGTATCTTGATTTGGCTGTTGTAAAGCAGTGTTAACAGTATTTGCACTAAAAGCCTGAAGTAACACACCAAATTGCAGTACAGTTTGTTGCACAGGAACCGTTTCTTTAGTAAATGTATATCGCCTTAAACAGAAAATGTTTGGTGACCGATGACAATGAAACAAATGTGACTCAACTGGGTGCATGAGGGGCAATTATAGCTCTTGTCACTGATGCCAGAGAGACCAAAGCAAAACAAGCAGAGCTCAGAGTATTAACTTACCATCCCATTTGCAGCTCTTAAATAGATCTGCACTGTTAATGCATTTCTCCGCTCTTCAAAGTCTGCTAAGCGTGTTGGTATGAGTAAAATTCAAGAGCAATATGAATTAGTGACAGTGAACACCCTTCCAGTTAACAATGTCATGCTCTCAAGCAAGTGAGGTCAACAGACACCTGCTCACAGAATGACGAGTGTTATTGGCACTCCAGGGTCCCATATAGACATCAAGTTTACCACAATAAATAGCTTGTGTTTCCACTGTTTATATGATCGGTTTACTCAAACAAGATTCATGCAATCATTCAGCTAAGGAAATGTTTTATTATGTTTGACGTATTTATGGCTTAGGTGGAAAACAACTGACTTATGTGAAGCCTCTGACCTCATGAACATCTTCAGTGGGCCCGATATAAACACACATCTGTAAAACATGCACATCTGAAATTCAGCTAAATTGGAGTTCATCTGAACGAATGTCTAGCATTTCAGCTCAACATGTCATATTTGTGGAGAGCAATTAAAATTTGAGCATGTTTGGAAGCACTGCACATGCACAACATACTGATCCACAAAGTGATGCATTTCAACCCAATCTCAACACTGCACAAAATGAATGTCTTACTTAGTATTTTTGTCTTGTTTTCTAATAAAAATATCTGAATATTCTTAAATTGAGATACATTATCTTGGTAAGCAAGTAGCTTAAGATAATAAGTCTTGTTTGTTTGTTTTTTTAAATAAATGATGAAAATCAAGAGTTTTTTTTACTTAAAATAAATCAAAATATCTGCCAGTGCAGTAAGAAAAATGAACTTAAATTAAGTTTTTTGTATTAAGTTGAAACTGGAATTAAGTTTATTTTTCCTACTGCACTGGCAGATATTTTGACGTGTTTTAAATAATTTTTTTAATAAACAAGACTTATTATCTAAAGCCACATGCTTACCAAGATAATGTATCTCATTTTAATAATTTTTTAGATATTTATATTAGAAAACAAGACAAAAAATAATAAGTAAGACATTCATTTTCAAATTAAAAATTATTTTCAAGAAAAAAATCCATAGTATTTTTGTCTTGTTTTCAGTGAAAATATCTAAAAATTCTTAAATTAAGATGCTTTTTCTTGATGAGCAAAACAACCCAAGAAAATAAGTCTAGTTTTTAGACCAAAAATATCAAATTTAAGTGATTTTGCGCATAAAAAAATCTGCCAATGGGGTAAGCAAAAAAATCTTGAATTTTTTTCTTAAACACTAAATTCAAGGTAAATTCAAGAAAAATTTAAGAAAAATGTGCTTACCCCATTGGCAGATTTTTTTGCTTGTTTTATGCACAAAATAGAGCCCAACCGATAAAGGATTTTGAAGGCCGATACCGATACAAATGTTTGACGGATTTAAAATCCGATATATCAGCCGATATTTTTTGGGGTTTTTATTTCAGAAACGCACAACAAAACATTAACAGATTTCCCTAACATTAGTTATTTGTAGTTATTTATGAGTTTTAACTAAAATAATATGATCATGCATTTTAAAAATAAACTTGTTTCTTTTATTGTCTCGTGACCAACTCACCATGAACTCACTTAACCGTTGTTCTTTCTGCCCGACTCTGGCTGGATCAGCAGGTTGCAGGATGTGTGACGCGTTATACACGAGTGTTGCCAACAGGGAGGTTGTAGAGTGCCCTCAAGACACTCATGACATGGTTGAAGGCTGTTTCGTCCGTTTTTTTTATATTCATTTATCCGCCATTATGAATGCCGATACCGATAGTTTGGAAAATGTCTAATATCGGCCAATAATGTCGGCCTGCCGATATATCGGTCAGACTCTAGCACAAAATCACTTAAATTTGATATTTTTGGTCTAAAAACTAGACTTATTTTCTTGGGTCGTTTTGCTCATTAAGAAAAAGCATCTTAATATAAGAATTTTTAGATATTTTTACTGAAAACAAGACAAAAATACTAAGAAAATGTTTTCTTGAAAACATTTTTTGCGGTGGGTAAGCAAAAAAATCTTGAACATTTTTCTTAAACACTAAATTAAAGAAAAAATTGCTTACCCCATTGGCATATTTTTTTGCTTGTTTTATGCACAAAATCACTTATATTTGATATTTTTGGTCTAAAAACTAGACTTATTTTCTTGGGTCGTTTTGCTCATCAAGAAAAGGCATCTTAATTTAAGAATTTTTAGATATTTTTACTGAAAACAAGACAAAAATCCTAAGAATGTTTTTTCTTGAAAATAATTTTTGCAGTGTAGTCCCAAAATGTTTGATTAATTTATTTATGTTCATGGACACGATTTTCCGCTTTATGTCTTTTTCGTGTCTGTGGATTGTTTTCTCATTGTTTTTTCTTATTTTTTACCATTGTCGCTTGGAGTTGGGGTTAGAACGACCTTCTGTTACATTTCAGACATCCTAAACCAAACCCCAACTCTAACCCCAGCGAAAATAGTTTTAAAATCGGAAGAAAAACATGTAGAACCAATGCATAAAAGTACATCCTAACCCAAACTCCAAATCTAACCCCAACCCCAAGCGACAATGATTTAAAAATTTGAAGAAAAAAAAAACACAATAAGAAAACAAAACATAAAATGACACGAAAAAGAAAGCCATGCCACGTACACGGAAAACTATTTATAGAAATTTGTGCTGAGTGACATAAAAACGACATTCGTGCTCAATGGCAAGAAAAAGTGGAAAACATGTCCACGAACACAAATAAATTAATCAAATATTTCATGACTATAACACGACTTGCCTTGAGATTGTGTTGTGCATTTACATTCACGCATGTATCCAAAACTTACAGTGCATCACAAGATGTGCCTTTAATCAGCTTGTGTTTTTCCTGTGAATTAAACCCACAAACTTTTGTGCTGCTAATGCAATGCTCTACCAACTGAGCTACAGAAGCACAAGTGCCTGTAATCGGAGATGCTCCACTCGACAAAATTTGATCACAAGACATCACATATTAGTTGCATGTTAACACAGATAGCACTCAGCTATTTGCATATCAGATCACCCGACGCAAATGTTAATAGCAGGTGTAAATGTAACCCAAATTAACATGTCTGCACTATATCAGAGATCACTTAGGAGCTGTTCATAGCAGTGAAGAAGGCACGTGTTGAAGTGTGGGATCATGAATAGATTCATTAACCCCCACCTCAAGTGGCATGTGTCATGGGGGGAAGACGGGTCAACAACAGGTCAAAACAGATCACGAAACTCCACCGTAAATCATCACAAAATCACCGCCAATCACAAACTCTCACCAGTCTGATGCATACCAAAGAACATATGTGACCGCTCCTGGCAAATTGAGTCACAATTAGCACTTTTTATAAAAAGGAGTTAATGTCATCCCCCATTCAAGAAGATAGGACTTGGTTTTGTACAGTATGACTGACATAGCTGTTGCAAATACGGAGTGCAGTGACTTTTATTTAAAGAAACTACATGCACACTTAATTTAATTCCTTTTGAAAGTTATATCTAATCTCGGCTTTGCCTTCATGTTTCTTTTAATGGAGCTCAGAGGTCTGTTTTAATGCTGGTGCGACTTCTTTTTAATGATTTCAGTGTTGCCCCAACATATGTAAGTGGATAATCGGGCCTTGTATTCTCCTGCTGTTTCGCATGGAAGAACAAAAACCACAAGGAATCTGTTGCTCATCTGATGTCCCCATTTACTCATCCTTTCATATACAGTAGATTACATCTTAATAAAGAACATGAAATAACTCACACAGTTGGTATTTCAGCACAGAAACCACTTGCCATTCGGTTTAAATTCGAAATGTCGTATAATAGTGTTGGGCTGTATTTAAATTATTAAACATCTCTTTTATATGTAAATTTAGCTTTTTATGCATTGCACCATATGGGTGATTCTCACGAAATCCAGATTTAAAAGGTGTCCAGCATCAGATTTTTTAAAAAAGCCATTGAATCAATTTTTTTGCAGATTAAGGTCTGAACTTACTACACTGCAAAAATGATTTTCAAGAAAATTATTTAAAAGAACCGCCCCCCCACATTTAAAAAAAAAAATGCACACGCGCCACACTCTCCCTCCTCCCGAGAGGGAACGCCTGTTAAACGCGTGCACGAGACAGAGAGAGAGCATGCAGGAGCTCAGTTCTTCTCTTCGCTCTGTTTACAAGTTGCTGTCGGCATGTTTACCGTGTCTGTGCGGTTCGTGACTTGTGCCAGGGCTAGCATCGCTAATCATAGCTTACATCAACTTTTACTAGCAGTGATTTTAAATGGATTTCTCCAAATAGCATGACAAAATGTACCTTTCCAGGAGAAACTTCGCGTGGGATGCCTAACCTGTCTTATTAGCTCACGCCAGCGGCCAGCGTGTGAAATGGTCTCCCATAAACACTCTGGTCTTGTTTCTTTCTTCATAGTCCTTTTTCTTCTTGTCATACAATTCGTAGACACTTTTTCTCTTGCGACCCTCAGACATTTTGAAAAAAAAAACCACAGTGAGAACGCGAGCTTCAATGAATGGTTGAAACCGTAGCACAACACACATACACGTGAAAGTGCGCATGTGCAGAAAGCGAACCTAGAGGCGAACACGGAAGACGGTTATACGTCAACATATAATCAGAATGATTGACATCTGGGATGACCAATAATATAGGTGATCCACCCAGAAAACGAAAATGTTCCGCTATACCTTTAAATTAATATGCTTTTTCTTGATGAGCAAAACGATCCAACAAAATAAGTCTAGATTTTAGACCAAAAAATCTAATTTAAGTGATTTTGTGCATAAAACGAGCAAAAAAATCAAAGCAAATTTTTCTTGAATTTTGTGTTTAAGAAAAAAGTTTTTTGCTTACCCCGTTTTTTTTATAAAAACTAGACTTATTTTCTTGGGTCGTTTTGCTCATCAAGAAAAAGCATCTTAATTTAAGAATTTTTAGATATTTTTACTGAAAACAAAACAAAAATACTAAGATATTTTTTTCTTGATTTTTTTTTTTTGCAGTGTATAACCATTATTTTTAGAGGATTTAAAAAATATTTCCAATAGAATTATTAAATTTTTTTAGATTATCATTATAAAAAAATATTATTACCGCAACATGATATTACATTAAATATATGCATTTAAAAACTCATGTTTCGATAATGACAACTAAAAAGTTGTCTAGGTACTATGACAAACAAAATTTCAACTTTTATCTAGAGAGAAAAAATAAGAACTGCTTACCTGGTAGCCATCTTGAGTGTCACAGTCAACTCATTTTTTTTTTAAATGTTAGTTCCTTGAGGGCTTAAACAATGATTAAAAATTGTTGCTGAGAATGAGAAATTTTTTCTTGGACACATTTATATTCCTTATTATTGTCTCTACATTTACCAATGATCACCTAAAACCACATGTTTCTTTAATGTAAATGTTTATACAGTAGTATAACATGCACTGAAGCTTGTCATTTTTTTTTTAGATTTTTTTAATTATAAATTTTCCATGTCAAAGAACCAAAATCCAGTCATGGACACATTGCGGTAATGAAAAATTTCCCCTTAAATATGGGGGGGGGGGTTGTATGATGTCATTTGAAATCATGTGCAAAATAGTATATGAGGAGATGTTTGTAACTGTATGCTTCTTTTTTGATACTCATACTTTGCATTTACTTTTTTTATCAAAATGTTTCATGACACATCATAAGTCTAATTTCGCGAGAATCACCCATGAAACTACTTGCTAGCAATTAAAGTCAACGGTTTTTTTTATTTACGCACAAAAGTGTTCTCGCCGCTTCATAATATTATTATTGAACGACTGATATATGGACATTTTTGGTGATGTTTTTCATTCTTTTCTTGGCTTGATTGGGAAAATCAGACTGCAGTCTATGGGACAGTCACAAGCCTCCCGGTTTTCATCAAACATATCTAAAAAATGTGTTTTTATGACAATCAAAAGACTTTTGATTTATGATAAAATTGTAATTGTGGGTAAACAAACCCTTTAAATGTGTAAATAATTTAAGAAACAAACTGCCACATGTTATATAAAAAGACACAAATATTATCATTTTTATTTCTGATATTACTCCAAAGGCTTCATGAACTGCATCTGCTAAGTGCACCAAAGTATTTTTTTTGGATTAGTATTGAAAAGGGAGTGAAGGTAACAACTTAAAGACCAAACCACAAGCCGGATCATTGCATATTTGCATAATACCTTAAGCAAATCAGGTGCTTAAACAGCGCAGTTGATCCAATTGATCCAACTCATGATCTTACTCTTCTTCTGACAGATTCTCCTCCCTCATCATTTCATCGTATGCAACGTTTCCTCGACTCACTCAACACGCAGGCACAATACCACATTATACTCTTCCTTCAATCTGCCCAGTCTTGCTTAACTGCTGCAAAACAAAATACCATTTCAGTGCTTTTCAACACCGTCTGTTTGATGGATGGACCGATGACACAGTGTGCGGGATTTTTTCCACCAGAAATCAACTTTTGGAAGAACTGCACACTATGTTTGATGAATGCCTCTTTAGTGGTCATGTAACATAGCGAGGCTCTAGTCCGTTGCAACGGGACTGTCAATACTTGGCTCACGTGTTCTTATCGTAACTCAGTAGAGACGTGCGGTTCAGAAAGCACAAATATACAGTGTTTGTGTGCATTATAGAAATAGTTTATCCAAAAATGAAAATTTAGTCTACGCTCCAAACCCATAACTATGATGAGGTTTTTCCATGGAAGACAAGAAAAATTTTAAAGAAGTAATATTTATCCATCTCATGCATCTCAATGTTAACAAAGTCAAAAAAGTCATGCCATAGTCACATATTTTCTGTAAAACTATTTCTTTAAATGTTTTTTTTCATCCACCACAGGTCAGAGGTTCGTGTGTCATTTTGAACCAATCAAATGAAATTTCCTTTCAACACAGCATGACACTTGCTAACAAGATTCCTGTCGTGACACCTGTCATTTCCAGAGGAAACCCTAACCAGCCCTGACAGCTGTCCGTCTATTTATGTACAGACCGATGGTGATGATTATTTATGCTTTTCAATGTATGTTTGGGTGCAGATCTAGACGCCGCGTTTCCACGTGTGTTTAGGCGCACATGTGCGTTTGTCACCCCTATTCCCTTCCGTTACGCCCCCCTCAAAACACGTAAGGGCGAACGTATGAATGAACACTTTGTGGCTTGACAGAAGCAGGTAATGACATGCAAATAGAGGTCTAAACCCGCAAATGACCACACAAACATTCTGGTTTCTCATCTGTTTGCCCAAGCCGTCAGTCAAGAATTTGAGGCTCCGCCTCTTTTTTTGAGGGTCTGTTGAGAATTAGGGGTTTGGACAGAATGCCTATCTTGTTACGTAATGTTTTTCTTTCATACTGACGACAAGTTGAGTAATAAATTGCTACTATGCGAAGACAAAGAAGAATTGATGGGTGATATTGAAAATTAGCAATTGCTTCCTGTTAAAAAAAATGAAATAAACTATTTTAAACGTTACACGATCAAGCGTTTGCGGTGGGTTCAGGTTATTTTTTAAAAGCTCGAGTTGTGGTAGTTTATAAACAAGAAAGACGTCTGACTTCACTTGGGACTGGCGTTGAAAGACCCAATCCAAATCAGACGTGTTGAAAGGTGGCTTCGAAAGTGACAGGACATGCCATGCTAGTGGTTACCATGGCAACAAACTAATGCTTACTAATCGCATACTCTGACAGTAGGGACTGAATTAGATGAAGTTAGGTACTATATAGTGTGAATATGGATATGAATTTTGACGCATTACATCCAACTTTGTTGAAACATCACGTGACATACGTCGTCATAACCACAAGTTTGTCGTTAAAGGAATAGTCTACTAATTTTCAATATTAAAATATGTTATTACCTTAACTAAGAATTGTTGATACATCCCTCTATCATCTGTGTGTGTGCACGTAAGTGCTGGAGCGCGCTGCGACGCTTCGATAGCATTTAGCTTAGCCCCATTCATTCAATGGTACCATTTAGAGATAAAGTTAGAAGTGACCAAACACATCAACGTTTTTCCTATTTAAGACGAGTAGTTATACGAGCAAGTTTGGTGGTACAAAATAAAACATAGCGCTTTTCTAAGCGGATTTAAAAGAGGAACTATATTTTATGGCATAATAGCACTTTTGGGAGTACTTCGACTCGGCGCAGTAACACCCTCCCTCTCCCATTATGAGAGTGAGAAGGGGAGCGGACTTTTCAGGCGAGTCAAAATACTCCCAAAAGTGCTATTACGCCATAAAATATAGTTCCTCTTTTAAATCCGCTTAGAAAAGCGCTACGTTTTATTTTGTACCACCAAACTTGTTCGTATAACTACTCTTCTTAAATAGGAAAAACGTTGATGTGTTTGGTCACTTCTAACTTTATCTCTAAATGGTACAATTGAATGAATGGGGCTAAGCTAAATGCTATCGAAGCGTCGCAGCGCGCTCCAGCACTTACGTGCACGCACACAGATGATAGAGGGATGTATCAACAATTCTTAGTTAAGGTAACAACATATTTTAATATTGAAAAAGAGTAGACTATTCCTTTAACAGAAATGACGATAAACAAGCGCAATTTAACCACAAGGTATGGCTGTTTAATATATGTATTTGCATTTAAATATAACTGCATTACCGCTTATAGACATTTTTGAATAAAACTACGCCTCTCCTTCTTTTTCGTTGGTTAACTTCTCTCCCGGGGGCTTACGGGATAATAAAGTGTCCATCGAATGAACACTTCAAGGGTTCATCCGGGAACTTTTCGCCTACTGTTTTTCGAATATTATAAATTCAGATATACTACTCACCTCGCTTACTGCTTTTCGTCTACTGTCTAGTATGGAAGTAGGCAGTTTCGGACCCAGCGTTAGTCTTGTCATCAAAGCAAGCACATCTATATTGTAACTATCTAACCAACTTTTGGTTATAGTAAATCAAGTAAATCAATTCAGATAGACAACTTTTTAATGTTTATGAAATCTGCATCACGTGACGTCCAACGTACGCCATGTTATGAGATGTTGGGCAGCCGTGTATGGCTAGAATGCTTTCTGTGAACTGCGGCTCTGGAGAATTTTAGTCTGAGGAAGGGGGAATAGTCCCGTATAATCAAGCACACAACTATATACACACCTTTTCAGTCACAAATGAGCCAAGGTCTCTATTCACTGACAATAATATGCCTTTTCTGTTTCTGCTTATGTTAAAGTCAGGCATCTGTTTTCTCTCAACACTCCTGACTCAAGCTGTTTAGCAGAGTTTTGCATCTGGACCAGACATTAGGGTACTTTAAATAATGTAATAATGCAGGAAAAACCTTTAAAGTTTTAGATACAGGTAATTGCTATTCCTCATTAAAAGCAGGCTATATTAATACATTCATGTGCTCTGAATTCACCATTTTTCTTTCTGTGGATAATGTAACTCAGATGTTAGGACAAAGACATAATTTGAAACGTACATTTAGATGGCTCTTGAATAATTACAAAAATGAAATGCATACATACATTCCAAGATGGACCACCTGGTTGTCATAATTTACAAAGTAGCTTATGGACGGTTACCCTTCAGCAGGATTTACACATTCTAGTATCCTCCCAGCGAAGCTAAATTACAGACAAGACTGTAATGCTTTCCTCTCATTAGAAACCCATCAATCTGCAACTGATATGATTGCTTGTTTTTAAGTCTGTGTTTTCACAAACTTACATTAACAACTTGTTAAATATGGCAAAACATTTTGCAAAGACAGCCAATAAATAATGCGGTTGTTTGGTAACACATTTATAAAGAAGTCTGCAGTGAAACTTTCATTGATGAGCTTTGGTTTGAATTGTGACGGGAAAAGATTAGTGGTGTTGCTAAGCATGATGATAAGTCGTTTCAAGTACTTTAAAGTGCACCTATTCCATTGTTATTTTGTGTATTTGGTATAATACAATATGTTTGCGTGGTTTATGGTTAAAAACACATTATTTTTCACATACTGTACATTTTTGCAGTGAAACGCACTGATTTTGTACATAACTTATGGATTTGAAAAGCGCTGTGTCCCTAATTGGCCAGCTAATCTGTACATTGTGATTGGCCTGAATAGCTCTGATGTCAGCCAGAAATGTGACGCTCCTTACCATTAGGGCTGTCACAATAATTTAATAATCGTCTCATTGTGATTGTTTGACCTCATCGCGATGATTTCAGATCACCGCAATGATTGCACATCTCTCTAAAAGACACAAGGGGGAGCTGCTTTGCCTGTATAAACGAGACTGTATGAGACAGCGCTCCTTAACTAACAGTGTAATGCGAAACATTGCAAAGCCATTCAATACAGTGGAAAAAACAGAATTTAAATAAATGCTGCAAAACTTTGATTAGTAGTATGAATTTCCAGGTTCAACATATATTTCCAAAACAGCAATTCCAAATTTAGGGAAGTCAAGGATGCTATTCTTAAGGATCTGTCAGGAATTCATTTTTTGCAGCCACTACAGACATGTGGTCCAGCACTAATATGACCTTAGTAGGATTGGCTACTATTTAAGGTCTGTTCTGCTATAATCAATTTATTTACTTTGGGGTATGCACCTTTTGCATATTGTTAACATGTACTAATACACACTTACACACCAAAGCAAATGTAAAATCGTGAGTCAAAGCATAGGAGCTCTAAAAAAATTAACTTTTGAACACAATTGCTGAGAGGGGAATTGTAAAATGTTAAAGGCTGTCAATATCCATTGAACTGTATTTTGCTTTATTTTTGTAAAAGTACATTTTTGTATCTGTGACAACAAAATAATTTATTATTATTTAGTTGCATATTTGCACACTCTTTAAAAATAGGTTCAAAACTGGTCGCAAGCTGTCCCTGGAGTGGTACCTTTAAATAGGTCCCAATATGTACCTCTGAGGTACTACCGTAACATGAACTCTTCAGGTTTAAAGAAGTATTTTTTGAAAAGGTACCATCCCAGCTAGGGATAATTTTTGACAGTTTTTTCTAAAAGTGCAACAAACAGTGCAGGACATTTATCACTAGCTACACAATATGTGATTTTTTAAGGTTCCTCCTTCGGCTCAGGAGATTATAGTATCAAGTTAATTTCGGGTGTTTCTTCTAAAAATGTCTTGGAGAAATAAAATTGACACAAATAAGACAAGTGTAAAAATGCATTAAGAGTATGGAGCTGTTAAATTAATGTAGATAATCCTCTTGATTTGGGTAAATTGGGTAAATGAGTTCAATAATATTGATTTGATTATAGACTTATGAGCTGATGAGCTCAGTTTGTGACATTGAGTTCTCTTCTGAAACGACAACTAGAAGATATTTTATTGATGCCGAAGAGAAATCTAAGATCTGAGATCTAAAAGAGACCCCATCTGTGATTTTTCTTTCTTATGGGTTATAATGGCAAAATTACCACTGAAGAAAAAGCTGGCAGCGCAACAGACATCTTTTCAAATGGAAAGTTTAAATTGACTTTCTTTGATTTGAACTGTGCACATCACTTACATTGGCAAAGGTCAGACTACCATTCAATCACTTCAATTAAAATCATGCATTACGTTGCAGCTCCTAATAAAGTTACCGGCCAACAGATGAGTTATTCCATTTTATTTACTTGCCAAAACCCAAATGTTGGCGCATGATGAGCATTCTTGGTTGAGCCCTTGCTCTACTGTTACTGTTACAGAAGGTTACACACAACAACAACAACACACACACACACACACACACACACACACACACACACTATTAGAATAGGTGCACTGCACTCCAACAATTACAGTCTCCAAACAGGCCTGCATTCGATTATGCTGCGATGGCAATTATGCTTGTTTTGAAAAACAAATCTCAAGCAGCCTGAACGATTAATATACAGCTGTAAAAGTTTTACAGACAGTCATTTAATACGGCCCGATCTTGGACGGCCGTCCCCATCATATCTTCATATGTTGCCCACATGTATCCGGTGCCTCTTTGCATGTCCTGGCAGTCAGGCCGTGAGCGATTTTTTAAACCGTCTTTTGAAACCAAGCCATAATATTTTGAAAGAACAAAGGAAGATCCGGAGATAACTGGAAGGCATGTGAATGAAAATCATTGCTTACATTAGAGATTAGAGCGATCCAAACTGTGTTTTTCCTTGAAAGACAATGCTGGAAAATGCTTAACTGCTGAAATATATACAACACACAATCATCAAATCCAAAATGCTGTCATCCCCTTGCTGGTAAATAGCACAATATGCCACGTTGTCTTGCTGAAAGAAATATTGTTTCGTGAGAATTATAATGCACATGAAGTTGAAAAATCTGTATTGTTTTCTACATAAAAGCATCCTACATAATGTAACAATAACCTATAAAATATAACCTTGCCTTCTTTAATACTGTACTGACGGAGTATGTCAAATATTTGAAGTCAATGATTTAAATGAAACATTCATAATTAGATTATCAGAATTTTGCCAAGATTTCACAGACAGGGTTCAAAGATTATAAATAATCTGGACACTAAAGACAACATAATCCTAAACTCAAAAGTTAAAAAGGCTCTCCTGAGGATGGTTGGAAGCGTGTTTGAGAATCAATGTTCGCCTTTGGCACTACTCTTAGCCATCCGAAACAACAGAGAGAAAGCAGGAGGTACCCCCTTCTGTTTCTGAAAGCCTGTTTTGCTTTGTTGTTGTTGCATCACATTACTGTGTCTGAAAGACATTAGGGCATGCGAGGTCTTCTGCGATTGCCTTGGCAGCTTGAAGCTAGCTGGAAAATCTGTGGCATTGTAAGTAAGTAGATCCACTTTTGGGGGAAATGCTGAGGTTGGATTTGTAACGACTTTGTAAATTGTGATGGATATGTACATTTTGGCTAAGCATTGTGGAGGTCACACAAAATTGTGTGATCAGATATGTGTGAACCTTTCACTTACAGATGCTGGCAGTTCGCTGCAACACTTTTGTGTATTGACATAGAGGCCAATGTGTGACCCTGTCCGTTAAAGGGGACATTTCCGCTGTTGGGTGTGTCCTTTTAAATGCAAATGAGCTGATATCTGCACTACAGTATATGGCAGTGGCGTGGTTGGATAGTGCAGATTAAGGGGCAGTATAATCCCCTTCTGACATCACAGGGGGAGACAGATTTCAATGAGCTATTTTTTCACATGCTTGCAGAGAATGGTTTACCAAAACTAAGTTACTGAGTTGATATTTTTTCAAATTTTTCAATAGGTTGATAGAAGCACTGGGGACCCAATTATAGCACTTAAACATGGAAAAAGTCAGATTGCATGATATGTCCCCTTTAAAACTCATAATCAAATGAGATTGGAAGCATCAAAGTTTGATTTTAACCATTGACTTCTCATTCATTTTCATTTTTGACATGGCCTTAGTCAATATTAAATATATCAAGGTAATATTTTTACAAAATGTTCTTTACATTATGTAGAATGAAATTATATAAAAAACTAAATATAAATAATTGCTGTAGAAGAAGAATGTTCACATCTGTCACACAATGTGATCAGGGGGCGTTTCCCAAACGACGACGTAACTTGTTGCTGAACCACCATAGTACGATGCATATTCGAAGAAACTAACTACCTTCACAGTAACTACGGTTTAACAACAATTGATGATGTCACTTGGGAGGTGGAGTACTAATTAATCAGTTTAAATCGATTTAATGTCAGATTATTGCTGTAAATAATGTAAATTGCATCGGAAGAGAATTGCATTTTTATTGTGATTTAGTCCCTGTTGTTTTATTTCAGGATATTTCATTAATGCGCAAGTTCCCTTTTATGTTACTCCTCATTTCCCAGGGTCTTAAACCCTGCAGGCTTACACGCATGGGCACTTTTCAAAATCTTTCAAAGACGTAAATTGGACTTTGTTTATATTTAGAATGATGGATATAGCATGCACTGCGTGTTTCTTGCTTATTTTGTTCAAAAGCATGATCAATGCCAGTCTACATGTCATAATAACAAGGACCTATATGCTTCTAACCACAGCTCAACAGCTGTAGTTACAACCACACAAGTTTCCGATGCAGTTTGCGAATATCAGCTGGAACGATGGTTTCGGGAAACACGTGAATCTTTATGCTGAAACAATGGAACTTGCGACCATAGTTGGCAATTTTTATCAATCAGGTATTTTGGGATTGCAAGTAAACTTATTATTTAATTCATACAATGACAATGAAAATATAACTACTCTCTTCTAAAACAAAACAAATTTATTTTTTATTTCTAAATGTATTTTTCTGCATATTTCTATAAAAAATGTTTGGTGGGTCCTGAGATAAGATTATAAAGGTGGATCATGAAATGAAAAAGTTTGGGAATCACTGGTACAAAGCATGTGCATGTGTGTGTGGATGTGTGTGTTTAGTTGCCGAGTACAATGAAAAACTCCCAAAGAGGGTTTCATTCGAGATGTAATAGCCTAACGGAAACCGTTTAAACTGTTTAAAATGGATTAAATTAAAAGCATTTAAAGGTTTACAATTTTCTTTCTCTTTGAATTCTAGAGAAAAGGCTACACAGGTCTGGCACATATGGCTGAAAGGTCTGCCCAACAGAAATAGGTTTTCCTCATGAACAAACATCGGAAAACCCTAGTCCTCACCGTAGGGTGAATTCTCTTTAGGTGTCAGAGTCATTCTCTTCAATTGGTCTGCTTATTGTCAGTGTACTGTTAAAGATCCACAAAGGACCTTGCTGTTCAAGCTGTTTCTTCTCCTCTATTAACTGAGCATCACCACAGATCCAGATGTGTGCAGCTGGGCCTGTTCAGCGCTTACATAAACATCTTATTTAATGCCTCTCATATGGTACACCATTTCTCCACAGCTTCATGTTTGTTTGTTTGTGCGTGTGTGTTACAGAGAACTATTTTTTCTCCAATATTCATAACGTTATTCTAATGTATTTTAAAGAATAAAAAGATGTTTAGATTTAGTCAGAGAGCTTGCTGACTGTATGTACAATATAACCGTCCATGTCCAGAAAGGTAATAAAAACATCATCAAAGTAGTCCATGTGACATCAGTGGGTCAGTTAGAAAGCATCGAAAATACATTTTGGTCCAAAAATAACAAAAATTACGACTTTATTCAGCATTGTCTTCTCTTCCACGTCTGTTGTGAACATGCGTGCACGTGGCTGAAGTCACGTGACTGCAGTGACGAGGCTGACATGTTACCTGGTGCGCCCCAGCTTTTTTGTTTTGTTCGCCCGAGCTTCTTTTACAGTCTGAGGGAGATGCACGCTGTAAGTTTAAAAAAAAAAAATTAAAATCTTCGCAAACATGTCTACACGTGGAGAACACGTTAGCCGCGTCACGTGACTTCAGTCACGTGCACGCAGTTCACAACAGAACCGGAAGAGAAGACAATGCTGAATAAAGTCATAATTTTTGTTATTTCTGGACCAAAATCTATTTTCGATGCTTCAAAAGCGTGCAGAGCTCGGATCGATGTAAGTACAGTGCGTGTGTGTCCTTCTGGGGAGTAGGGAGGTGGGACGATCGCGCTGGGGCACGGTTTGGTTTGAATAGTGCGAGTGCGCCCAAGACTCTAGGCAAAGTTTGTTTACCTTTGTAATAGTTTACAATAAGACCAGGAATGAGTATTAAGAAAGTACACAGGTTTTAATATTTACTTAAGGCATATCAGAATGAGTTGGCCATGTCAGTATAAAAACAGCAGAGCTAAATTACAGTATGCTTTTGCCAGGGCCTATAATTAATCTTATCAGTAATCCAAATCACTTCAGCCTACATCCGAGTCTCCATTAAAAACTCATGACACCAGAAATGATGCTATCAGTGATGCTTAAGGGCAACATTATCCGTTGAACAGTGAAAGCTAAGCACTGGCTGTTACCCTAAAAGATCCAGGCGCATGTCTGAGTCCCAAAGGAGTGTCTCTGAAGTGGGCAGACGCATGGACACGAGCAGGGGGTTCCAAGCACATAAAAAACTCCAACGTCATTATCAATAACATACCACATCCATCTGCTCTCAACAGCTGCCAGCAGACTCATGCTCCTGTGCATGACTGGAGGTAAGTGATAAATAACACTGGCTGAAGCACTGAACCCGGTGCAAGATAATTAACCGAACTGCTAGTCCCTTGTACCTGTCTTTTTGAATGACAAGAAACATGAGATTCTGAGAAAGCCTCAACAATGCAACGTCCTCCATTCATCTGTACATCTGATCTGAGGAAACTTTCTAAGGACTACGGCGAATTCGAGATCATATTAACAATCCAAACCCGTAGAGCTCGCCCGCTGAGGAAAACCGTTCTGTTTATTCTGGCCAAGACGAGTCTGGGAATGTCTGAGTTTTTGATATAATACTCCAGTGGTTGAGTGAGCAAGATGTGTGGAGTTTAAGGGTTCAACAATCTAAAGGGTGGCACAAAAATTGTGAGAGATGCCAGAAAGAGAAAGAGAGAAAAATAGAAAGGGAGAACGAGAGCATTTGAAAGACCACCTAATGGCCTAGTTTTGGCCATTAACCAACTTGAACCAGCTAATGACTAAATAGCTTAAAAACAGCTAAATTTTACAGCAGGTTAAAAGTACACGTTAAGGGGACAAAAAGAAAGATAGAAGAGAAGAAAAAAAACCAATGAAAGACACTTGATGAAGAAGAATGTTCACATCTGTACTGAGTTTGACCTACATATGTTAAGCTCTCTCCACCCTCTGCTATGGCTCTCAGTAAACATAACCAGCCATGAGAAGATCACACACAATGTGAAGATGAGGGCCAGTGATAAGAATCTCTATTCATAACCTCGCTCAACCCCCCTTCAATCTTATTCGTAGATCAATGAATCGCCAGCACCTGCATTTATCACGCTTGCTTTTGACCGACAGCTGGAACCACCTCCATCCTGCCTACCAGTCCTTTTGTCTTCCTTTGAGCTCCAAGGCCAACGTCTTCAAAAGGGGGGTCACGTAACAAGGCAGGCCCAGGAAGGGTGCCACAGAACGGGGCAGAGGAAAACAATGCAACCCAAATCAGCAGATCCCAAAGACAACGAGAGACAATGTTTGGCCTGTCCCTAGAGGAGTCTTGGGTAAGCGGTATGCAGAAAACCCAGGCAGCAAAAACAGTAACGCTCCCTAAATCAGTTTCACTCCTGACAATACTGACCGCTTCTCCAGGCCTCCCCAGAAGCTGACTGTTTACAGGAAAGCCAAATATTTTTCAAGAGGACAGGACTTCAAGCAGGGACACGGAAAATGAGAGTCGATCTGTTAGTATCGGTTTTAAAGTGCATACAGTGACAACTAGAGGTGGAGAGGAGGAAACGTTTATGGGGAAGCAGTCGAAGATTGGTCCTTTGTAACTCAGTAAAGTAAAAAAAGTTGCCAGTCAGCGGCAGCATTTTTCATGATTTTCACAAAAGTTTAATGCCTTCCAGAAAATGTTCTTGTTAAAATATGTAAACATTCAATATATCAAATGAAAAAAACAGACCCTCTGCTTTCAAAAAAAAAAAAAACTGTATCCCATTTTCATAAGTTCTCTTTGTATCACCTCTCAAATATGGGTATGTTTCTTAAAAAACCTTACTAATACTGTGTTTGACACTCTTTTGCCTTCAGAACTGCCTTAATTCTATGTGGCATTGATTCAACAAGGTGCTGAAAGCATTCTTTATAAATCTTGCCCCATATTGATAGGATAGCATCTTGCAGTTGATGGAGATTTGTGGGATGCACATCCATAGCATGAAGCTCCCGTTCCACCACATCCCAAAGATGCTCTATTGGGTTGAGATCTGATGACTGTGGGGGCCATTTTAGTACAGTGAACTCATTGTCATGTTCAAGAAACCAATTTGAAATGATTCGAGCTTTGTGACATGGTGCATTGGAGGATGGGTACATGGTGGTCATAAAGGGATGGACATGTTCAGAAACAATGCTCAGGTAGGCTGTGGCATTTAAACGATGCCCAATTGGCACTAAGGGGCCTAAAGTGTGCCAAGAAAGCATCCCCCACACCATTACACCACCACCACCACCAGCCTGCACAGTGGTAACAAGGCATGATGGATCCATGTTCTTATTCTGTTTACAACAAATTCTGACTCTCTGACAGAAATCGAGACTCATCAGACCAGGCAACATTTTTCTGTTCAATTTTGGTGAGCTCATGCAAATTGTAGCCTCTTTTTCCTATTTGTAATGGAGATCAGTGGTACCCGGTGGGGTCTTCTGCTGTTGTAGCCCATACGCCTTAAGGTTGTGCGTGTTGTGGCTTCACAAATGCTTTGCTGCATACCTCGGTTGTAACGCGTGGTTATTACAGTCAAAGTTACTCTTCTATCAGCTTGAATAAGTCTGAAGCCTATTTTCCTCTTACCTCTAGCATTAACAAGGCATTTTCGCCCACAGGACTACCGCATACTGGATGTTTTCCCTTTTCGCACCATTCTTTGTAAACCCTAGAATTGGTTGTGCGTGAAAATCCCAATAACTGAGCAGATTGTGAAATACTCAGACCGGCCCGTATGGCACCAACAATCATGCCACGCTCAAAATTGCTTAGATCACCTTTTTTCCCATTCTGACATTCAGTTTGGAGTTCAGGAGATTGTCTTGACCAGGACCACACCCCTAAATACATTGAAGCAACTGTCATGTGATTGGTTGATTAAATAATTGCATTAATGAGAAATTGAACAGGTGTATATTAGGGCAAATGTAGACGTTTCAGCAGTAACAACATAAACAAGCGGCTTTCGTGGAACACGCGTAACTTCCGGTAAATTCTACTAAGAATAAATAACAACAGAGTCATTTTAAAGTAGTTTATTAATATAACAAGCAAAATAAACAACACGTGGATTACCTAGGAAACCAAAACATTTGTTATTTTTGAAGAGGTATTTATTCAAAAGTTCAGTTTAGCAACTAATCAGACTATCAAACAAACAGAAACTGGAAGTAAAGTTCCGACCAGACCCGTAATCACGTTACCGCACGTGCGTCCGATGAAACCGTCTATAGATGCAGTTCATAGATCAACAGCCACTACGCCTGATGCTATTCCTAAATCTTTTCCTTACACAAACCTATTAATATGATTAAATGTGTAGTAAAATGTAATTTATGAGCCACTTAACCCTTAAACTCTACAGACCCGATGGTGGGTACAAATTAGCAAAAATGTAAAAAAAATATATTTTAAGTTGTGGAACACAAAGTTTTCTGTAAAATATGAAATTTTTATCAATTTATTCCAAAGTTTGTGGGAAGATGACTCTTTCATATCAGGCATAAATGTAGATCTACTGCAGAGCATAAGTAGTGAGGACCACTTCAAAAACCTAATTTTTAACATATTTCAATATATTTGTAAGGACACACACACATAAACTGTAAGCTGTGTAAAATTTCCCCTAAAAGTTTAATCTGAAGCGATAAGAAAGATAGTCCAAATATGTAAAGCATGCACTTTGTATGCACAACCTCATCCAACACAATCAAATAAAGACTGAATACAATACACAAACGACACAAAGACATTAGTGTCAAACAAAAACAACTCATAATCATGCGTCATGCACTTTTTCTCACCTCCGTCTCAAACGTCTTGGCCTTGTCTACAGTTGCATATACCCTCTCTGTTTCAACACAGGCTGTCTTTTCAAACGCTCAGCACGCCGGCTTTCCCAGCCAAGCTAAATGTCTCCAGGCCTCAGAGCTTTGTTCTTGGAGTTAAAATGAATTTACGACACAAGCTAAAGGTTGACCAGCAGAACGCCCGGGTATGGGCTTTGACCAGGCGAACCCAAACGACACGCGTCAGGTGTGATTTACCACGGCGGGATACAGACTGTGACTGTACGAACAGGCCGTGTTATATGAGACAGAAGATACATTTTAACTCCAATTTAATACATGAGGAGCAACAATATATCAATATTACTGCGCAGGGTGGAGAAAGGTGACCGCGAAATCTCTAAAAACAAACCTGACAATGAAAGGTTTGGATAGTCTTTGGTGTTAGCCATGTACGCAACTTAATACAATGAACACGGCATGAATAAGTGATTTAAGCAAAAGGCTTGGTTCGATCTTCTAGGTTCATGGTTTACATAAGAAGGCTGTTTTCATCAAGTGAATTCCTGCCACCTTTATCCTAAAATCCAGCCTCCCAAGGAGCATAAACAGAGGATATTCTTGGCTTATGTACCTGTGGCAATGGAAAAGTCATTTAAACAGAACAAGCCTCAAACCAACAACAAGATAGCTTCTCGTAAATCCTCCTAATCCAGGTTCACGCGTAATATCTTTATAAGCCATGCCCGTGACTCCACGCGGCACATTACCGTCATTCAGCGCTTGACTGTGCTGATGTCTGCTTGAGATATGAACGCGCTTAAGCTAAAGTCTGGAAAAATGTAGCATTTTAGTCGTACCATTAAACTAAAGTGAAAAATAAACTATCGTGTCCTAACAAAATGCAGCTTAACAAAAAGAGTGCTTCAGAAGTAACCAAATGTAGACTTTCGATGGCTTCTGTTTTTCCAGGTAAAACCTGTTGTGTTGACGTGGTGATGACAGATACGTGACAAGAAACCACTGTTGTCTCTCACTCAAGCACACAAATACACGCGTGAGGCCACACACGCTAAGGTACGCACACATACAACGTACACAAACACACACAGCATTGCAGACGTTTGTGTCTGGGTTGTGTTTGCCGGGATCTGGTTAGTCTTTCCCTATTTTCTTAGTCCAAAGTTACCTGTGCTCCGATGACACAGTCAACATGCCAGAACTATGAGTAATGATGATTTCTCTCACACACTTTCACTTGTTTATTTACTACCATTTAACTTTTTCAACCAGATTTAAAAGAATAGTTTACCCAAAAATGTAAATGCTGTCATTTCATATGCTGCAATGTCAATCCAAATAAAGTATATAATTATATACGAATTACTTCTAGTTTTTAAAAATTTAAAAACTGCAATCCATAACTAAAAATGGTGAAAAATTTTGTTTAAAAAATTAATTAAAAAATCAGGTATGGAGCGAGGACATTAGGGATTCACTAAATGTTTGCCAATAGCAATTATTCAGCCGAAAATAGTCAACACGTTTGCTGAATTTATAAAGCGTACGCGCCTTTCACTCTACGCTCGTTGCTACTTGATCCCATCATCAAAAACTTTTTTTTGGTCAAATTTATTTAGGAGTGTAAATCGGACAGTTCATTACGATTCGTTCCAAATGTTTTTCTCTTCCAGCTATGGGATTTTTGCTGATAGATCGAACACTTCTTCGATGCGATTACGATTCGATTACTTTATCGATATTTTTATATTATTACATGCCTAGTTAAGCAGTTACATTTTTACTTACAAATGCAACAAAAATATATAACATTAACATTTAATTAAACTCTTTGAAAATGACACAACTCGATCCAAACTGGAACATTTACAACAACAAACTAACAAAAATAGATTTTTTTAAATAAAGAAAAATGAATAATGAGGGGCAAAGTGTCACATAAAATCAAATCTAATTCAGGGCTCCAGACTGCCACCAAAATGTGAGAGTGTCACTGAATTTTACACCAGTAAATTGGACCTTTTTTGTGATGTGACACTGAATTTGAAACAGCACATTGTACTTTCTGCATCTATCATTAAAGTATTTATTAGTACTGGTAATACAGTGGAAATTAGTAGAAATGTGAATATTTGGTTAGCATGTTGATTTACAGTGTGTGCTCCTACATTTTCTGGTTGCGTCCCTAAAATTTTCAGTTGAGGGCCACCGTTCTCCTAGTGAAAAAAGTTAGTCTGGAGCCCTGTTTTGATAGCACCAGTCAAAGTTTTTCAGTATTTTGTGCCAAAATGAGCAATAGTGACAATCACTGAGGTAGTTTTAGAGAAAAAATGTAATTAAATTAAAAAATAAATTAATATAAAAATAAAGCTGTTAAACTTAAGCATGTGATCTGTCACACAACATCAGATCAAACAAGTGCTGCAGTGGGCTAATTTGAGAGATTTTTCTTAAAAAAAAAAAATCCTGATCAACATGTTCAGGAGAGAGGACACTGCGTTTTGCATGGACGATATCACCTGCAGCGCTAAACACACGCTCGTCTTTCGCTTTGTTTTCGCTCCTTCTGCGGTAGTAACTCCTCCTTCTTCATTTTTTCGTACGTTATCGGAAAGATTCGGTAAAGCTAATCTTTCTTTTATAAATCTGATTAAACTAAAGACTCTTCGGAGATATAAAGGATGTAATACTACTCTATAGGTACTCCAGATTAACATCCGAAATGCAGAAACAGCGTGTGTTACGTGAGCTTTAACTGATTTTACTTTATTTTACGGTTGAGAAAACAAATCAAATCCTGCCATCTGTTAAAACAACACTTAAGAGTCTGAAACACAGATGGTGACTCCTCAATGTAGACGGCATGAAAGCCAACCCGTAGAGAACTTATAAGTTTGAAAAAATGTGTAGATCAACCATTTATGGTGGTTAAGGTATGTAAAGGACAGACAGGTGTCAGACAGGCAACAGTTTTTCCTTTGAGGTTTCAGACACCCTGTTGTCTCTGGAAGCCTTTGGCCCCACTAACACAGTGAATGCCAGGGAACCGAATCCTTTGATGAGTAACCCTCATAAAAACCCCATCTACAGAATTACCAAAGCTTCATGCTTCCCCTTTAGCCTGACCTGTCGTCATGCCGATCAAGCAGCAATGGAGGGTCCAGTCGTATTCACACCGCGGCGAATGGAAACGCAGGGTGCCTCTTTTTAAGAATTGCCACCGACTGGTCTAAGGTGGGCAGGGCAGCCACATCCTTGAGTGAACCGACAACCCACCTTTTTCTTGTTATTTTTGCTAGGGCTGATAGGGTAAATGCACAACAGTGCCTCTGTTGAGCAATGCATTGCAAAACCTGCATGTTATTTACTAACCACCTGCAATCCAGTTTACCAGGCATCAAATCTGATTTAGAAGACTTAAGGTTAAATAGGCTTCTAATTGTCAAGAGATTTTATAAAATTGGCATAATTTGCCTTGCTCATTTAAGGTTACATATACATTAATGCATTTGGCAGATGCTTTTATCCAAAGTGACTTACAGTGCATTTGAGCAAGCAATACATTTTATCATGTGTGTTTCCTGGGTATTATTAGGAACACCTTTTCAATTTCGCATTAATGCAATTATCTAATCAACCAATCACATGGTAGTTGCTTAAATGCATTTAGGGGTGTGATCCTGGTCAAGACAATCTCCTGAACTCCAAACTGAATGTCAGATTGGGAAAGAAAGGTGATTTAAGCAATCTTGAGCGTGGCATGGTTGTTGGTGCCAGACAGGCCGGTCTGAGTATTTCACAATCTGCTCAGTTACTGGGATTTATTAGACACAACCATTTCTAGGGTTTACAAAGAATGGTGTGAAAAGGGAAAAATATCCAGTATGCGGCAGTCCTGTGGGCGAAAATGCCTTGTTGATGCTAGAGGTAAGAGGAAAATAGGCTTCAGACTTATTCAAGCTGATAGAAAAGTAACTTTTACTGAAATAACCACTTGTTACAACCGAGGTATGCAGCAAAGCATTTGTGAAGCCACAACACGCACAACCTTGAGGCGGATGGGCTACAACAGCAGAAGACCCCACCGGGTACCACTCATCTCCACTACAAATAGGAAAAGAGGCTACAATTTGCACGAGCTCACCAAAATTGGACAGTTGAAGACTGGAAAACTCGATTTCTGTTGAGACATTCAGATGGTATTGGTTTCTTGAACAGGAACTGGATGTGCACCCCACAAATCTCCATCAACTGCAATATGCTATCCTATCAATATGGGCCAACATTTCTAAAGAATACTTTCAGCACCTTGTTGAATCAATGCCACGTAAAATTAAGGCAGTTCTGAAGGCGAAAGGGGGTCAAACACAGTATTAGTATGGTGTTCCTAATAATCCTTTAGGTGAGTGTATTGCTCCATTTTAACGTTATCCAACCCTTATTTCTGGTTGTGGCTGCATTGAAGTATACACAGCAGACATATGTCTGTGCAATACATATCCTGAAGGGGAGGGTTAGGTTTTACCAAACTGCAATTTATAATTTTAATTTCCTTTCTAATGCCTGGCCATTAATACATATCTTAACCCCCTTTCTCCTGTAGCTGTTCCCAGTCACCCCATTCTTTCACCGGTACACCCTCTGCTTCCTTCAAAAAAACTTTTGTGCCCTTTTTCTACCCTTTCCGCAAGGCTTGCTCAAGAAACGCAGCTGCCTTCAATGTTCTGCAAATCTTCCTGTTGCTTTTCTTAAAAACACTGCAGTGGTGGATTAATTAAATCCCACGACTGAAGCCAGGAGATTCAGAGCGGTACTGTTAGTATAACACTCGTTTTAATATGTCGATCTGGTACAGAGAGTGTGTGGCTTCATTTCAAATGCTTGTACTGTGAGGTGTGGAGCAAACCTCTGACTGAACGGAAACATGCAGTCAAACCTTCTCTAATGAAGCGTGGCCCCGCTGTTGCTTTTTCTGGACGCTGATGGGTCTAAAAATAGGCTGAAGTGTAGCCTGATGGCTTATGCATTTGTTAAGCAGTTGTTTAATCCAGATTATGAATCGGTGTAAACATTGCATATGTTTTTTATATTACTATGTCTATGTAATAGATGTTGCTTCTTCCTATAACATTAAAGGATTACTCCACTTTAAAAAAAAAACAGATAAGTAACTCACCCCCATGCCATCCAAAATGTTGATGTCTTTCTTTGTTCAGTCAAGAAGTAGTTGTGTTATTTTGAGGAAAACATTCAAGGATTTTTCTCATTTTAATAGACTTTATTGGACACAACAGTTTACAGTTTCAATGCAGTTTGAGATTGCAGTTTCAATACAGCTTCGAGGATCTCTAAATGATCCCAACTGAGGCATAAGTGTCTTGTAGCAAAATGATTGTCATTTTTGGCAAGAAAAATAAAAAAGATACACTTTTAAACCATAACTTCTTGTCTTGCAGCCGTGTGACACGCCTCACGTAATGGGTAAGCACGTCGAAAGTTCATGCGTCACAAATGTGAAACACACATTTAAACAATAAACAAACACATACACATGAATTAGTATCATTACACATACAACAACGTCGGTCCTCTTTCTCCACACTTGTAAATACTGGAGCGGTAGTTTCGCATACGTCACGTGTGACCTTTCGACATGATTGCGCATTACGTGAGGTTTCATGCCAAAAATGACAATCGTTTTGCTATATGACCCTTATGCCTCGTTTGGTTACATTTCGAGCCCTTTGAAACTGCGTTGAAGCTGCCATTTTAAAGGGACACTCCACTTTTTTGAAAATATGCTCATTTTCCAGCTACCCTAGAATTAAACAATTGATTTTTACCGTTTTGGAATCCATTCAGCTGTTCTCCAGGTCTGACGCTACCACTTTAGCATAGCTTAGCACAATCCATTGAATCTGATTAGACAACTTTAGCATCAAGCTCAAAAATAACCAAAGAGTTTTCGTATTTTTCCTAATTAAAACTTGACTCTTCTGTAGTTACACCGTGTACTAAGGTGTTAAGATGTCAAGTTTTAAATAGGAAAAATATCGAAACTCTTGGGTTATTTTTGAGCGCAATGCTAAATGCTAAAAAAAATCAAACGTTTAACTGATGTAAAATTGGCATATTTTCAAAAAATGTGGAGTGTCCCTTTAAACTGCATTGAAACTGTAAACTGTTGAGGTCCAATAAAGTCTATTAAATTAAGAAAATCCTGGAATGTTTGCAAAAAACGTATTTTGATCTCAACTGAACAATAAAAGAGATCAATATTTTGGATGACATGGGGGTGAGTAAATTATCAGGATGTTTTTTTTTTTTTTTTAAGAAAATGGAGTAATCCTTTAACTGCTATATAAAGATTATGTAGATGTAAAATAAAAAATGTAAAATAAAATTATCAATCTCCTTGGTGCTGAATCTGTTTGAAAAGTTGAATACACAAATCACTTTGACTGAAAACAAAACAATTTTACTATTTGGATTGTACAAAAAAAAAAAAACATTAAAAGAAAATTGCCTCAAAATTATGCATTTACTCATGTTGTTCTTACCCCATGTTATTTTCTTTCTTTTATACACCAAATGAGATTTGGCAAGTTGGAGCCAGTTCGGGCCAGAATTGCAGAATGAGATCTTTTGAATTTAATGGGAAATAATACAAGGATAGTATTACATGAGGTTACATGAGAAAATAATGACAAATGTTTAGTTTTGAACGAACTACTCCTTTAAAGCAGTTTGTCTATGAACTCTTGTCTATGAAATTAAACAGGCTGGTACTGACATCTGGCTATGTCATTATTTAGAAAAATAGTGCTGTTGGTGTAAAATTCAAAAACCCTGCCAACCGCAGACTTCAGAGAAAAGTTTTCAAAAATCTCTGAAATCTTCGCTTTGGTAGAAGACCAGCCTTAAAACAACTCAAACTAAAGTGTTTTTTTCTTCGTTAATCTTCTTTTAAAGAGCACAATTTCATTGCTAAAAAACGTTATTTTGTGTATTTGGTATAATACAATGTGTTTGCATGATTTATGATTAAAAAACACATTATTTTCCATATACTGTACGTTTTGTAGCTCCAGATATCCTGCCTTTCTCAAACGCTTTGATTTTGTACAAAACTCATCGATCTGAAAAGCACCGTGTCCCTGATTGGCCAACTAATCTGTACGTTGTGATTGGCCTGAATACCTATGACATCAGTCGGAAATGTGACGCTCGTTACCATGTTTGAAAGATTCGCTCACAATGCAATGCTGACAGGAGTTAACTTACAGGCTGTGAGTCTAAGCAGGAGGAGTTATGATAATGACCGTCGTGTCCATGTCAACCGGCCCAGGAAGTAAACTGTTGCCTAAAATCTGTGTGTTTGTTGTAGTCCAAGAAAAGAGATTTACGTTGGAAACGATAACTTGTGTCATCGTTTACCTTGGGGTTCGTAACGTTTGCATGTTGTTAACATGTACTAATACACACTTACACACCAAAGGAAATGTAAAACCGTGAATCGGACAATAGTTGGGAAATAAAACAAGAAAGTGTAAAAGCTGTGACATTGTGAATAAACCCTAGAGCACGAGTCTTAACAGATACACTCCAATCAGCCAATAAAATCACAGCAGTGCCATTTAGTAAAATACTGTAGCCAATGATTTCCAACCGCTTATGCAATATTCAGAGGTTTATCAAGCTTATCGCTATCAGGGAACAAACAGCAGTTCTTTTGGTTTTCAGTCCGAGCATGCAACTGATGTCTACATCTGTATTTTATCATATACTTGTTCTTTTGGAGATTAAAAGATGGAGACAACTTATCAGCATGCTGATAAAAAAACACATTTGTCATGTTCTATTAGTTATGTATAACATCAGCTTTGAGCTTAACAAATGGTTTGGATATTAAAGCAAATCCTTATTTTTCATCAGTGTTATTTTTTCCAAACATATGCAGCAAATCTATTCAAATTGATAGCGGATAGTTCAAAGTTTTTCTTTGCGCTTCTCCAAGTTGAATATTCAAGGTTCAAAAGAGCTGTGAAAAATGCTTACCATACATTATTTTTGGCTAAGCTTCTTCAAGAAAAGGTGAAAATGGCTTTACCTTCTGAGAAATATGTCTTCTCGAGGTTTGCTCGCCAAACTTCAGTCTTGTTATCTTAGTCTCTCCCGCTGTGTTCCTACCTCCTGTTAGTTTTGGAACGTTCTTCAAAATATGTGTAAATCTAAACTTAAAAACAGCATTGCACATGCTGAGAAATGTCACGCAGCGTCTGCATCATGTGTAATGTTTGCATCGCTGATGAAAACAGCTCGGTTTTTTAAAGCAAAGCGATCACACCTCCAAATACAGATGGTAAAGTTGAGGGAATAAGCCCTGGCTGAGGGCCACGCACTTTTACAGAACCCCCTTGGCCGGGTCTCTGGAAAAATGGACAATCAGTTCGGAGAGGGAATTGTGGGGCAGCAGCAGCCTGTTTAAAGTCTATATGACATTACAGCTGGGAATATTTTCCACAATTTTTTCCAGACTATATGAGGTGCTAGTAGACCAGAAAGTGTGTCGACTTTCGTCTAGTTTAAAAGTTTAATTGGTCAGTCGCAGAATTCTGTGGTCAAACAGGTTCGGTTGCTAAACTATAGTGAATGAATGAATAAACACTGACAAATATGTTGGTGTAACACAAATAATTCCAAATGACAAACAGGTTTGAGGAAAGGGATCTGTCTTATCCCTATAGCTCAACTGAAAGAATATTGCATTATCTGTGCAAAGGTCATGGGTTCAATCCCCTAATACTGTGACATATCATATAATATTTGTTAAAATAAAAGGATATACACAAATGTTAGTGAAACACCATTTTTACTATCCTGTCCTGGTAATTCCCCTGAATACATTGGTAGCCTCTGGCAAATGGTTCGTTTTGACTGTAACATTTAACAGAGTAGCACTCAAGGAATCTTAAAAGTACAAGTAATCCATCATGTGGGGTGTATTTACGCATGCAAGGATGATGATAAAGTGTTATAAACGCTAACATAGCAGACTTGTGGAATCGGTTATAGGAAAGCTACAAATGGACCAAACCACTGTGAGGCAAGGAAGGGGGACTCAAAATGTTCCTTTGCCCCATTTGTGTTTGTATTGTTTAACTACACTGTCAAATATAAGGTACAAAGCTGTCACTGGGGCAATACCCTTTAAAAAAGGTCCTAATATGTACCATTTAGGTACAAATATGTATCTTTGAACTGCCAATATGTATCTTTGAAGTGCTAATATGCACTTTTTGGGTACAAAGGTGTACCTTTTTGAAAGCAGACCAATCTGCTTAGATTTTTATTCTCCTTTTTGGCTTTAATCACCTGAACCAATTGTACACTAGCAGCAGCACACCAAACACAATATTTCAGCATTTTTTTACTAAGACAATTACTTAAAGCATGTTTTTTGTAATACACATGTTTTTTTAATAATACCCCCCTTGTGATTTCTGCCTATGCGCCTGATGACACAGCCCAGACATAAGCAAATATATTTCTAAAAACATATACAGTGCTGTGCAAAAGTCTTAAGCCAACATGCCAGAATTAGATTTGTTGTTTTTGCAATGTTAAAGTGATCATATATAATTGTTTCTCAGTCTCTTATTAGAATACATCCAGAAAATACAGGAAATGTGTATATAGTATTAAAAACTGTTTAAAATGTAAACTAATGTGTTTTTAGGGTAAACTCCCCTTCCACTTGAGCAATAGCAGGAAACTGCAGGATCTCTTACACCTAAATAAAATTAAATCCTAATTTCTAATTTTAAAGAAATTAGTCTTTTTACTTCATTCTGCTCAAAAACGCTCAAGATGTTTTTAGTGCCAGGACACTAAACACCAACGATGCTTAAGAAGACATTTAGTCCTTAAAATTTTATTTTTTTTACATATTTCCTGTATTTTTTGTTTGTATTTTAATAAAATAGATTGAAAAATAAATATGGATGGACATTAAAACTTCTAACAAAATCGCGTCTACCGCCTCTAGTTTGCCGCTTGAACATTTTGAATGCATTTGCATGTCTAGAGCGAAGTAGACGCGCGGAATAAGCAAGCATTTGACGAGCATCAGAGGCGAAAATCCGTAAAAGTTCAAATTTTCAACTCGGGCGTCAGCCCCAAATTCGCGCAAAATGCACAAAAAGCACCATTTGCGCGTACCGCGTCAGATGCTCAATTTGCGTAATTCGCGCAAACTAGACGCGCAAATTAGGCGGAATCGCGTCTACCGCACTGCGCTAAACGCCTCATTTGCGCCGCGAGACCTTCAGACGCGCGTCTAGTTGAAAATTCTACACGTCTACTTGAAAATTTTGAACTTTGCTGGAAAAAACGCGCTGCATTTACTAATCAGGAGCTTGCTCTAGTAGTGACGTGATTACAGGAAGCAAGCGGAGTCACAGAAGCACCTCCCATGACGCGAATTTCCGCGTGAATGTCTCGATGACTAGAATTTCACACACGGCTTTCACGTGCGAATGAAGCGAGAAAACTCAAAATGTTCAAGCGGTAGACGTGAATTTGATGCCTCAAACGCGTCTGGTGTGAACCCAGGGTAAGACTTTTGCACAGTACTGTATGTCTGTGACACATTATTATGGTTGTTGGGAGCAAAGAAGTGAGATGAATTTCTAATCATAATTGGTGTAGACATAATTGAAAGTTTCAAGTTATTTGTATTCATAATTTTTATATGATATAAACTTAACTTTAAAATGTTGCAGACATGGCACAGCACTGAACCATACTGTTCTCCTAAATATGTAACTCTGCCTGTGAAATCCAGGCTGAAGTCTTAAAATTAGATTTTGAGATAACAAACATAAAAGTTTGAATTCAGCCATAAATTTCACTTTGATTTCCATCTTTGACATGACCGTACTCAGTCAGTATTAAAGATAGCAAGGTTATATATGTTCACAGAATGTTCTTTACATTATGTAGGATCATTTTATGTAGAAAATAGTAAATCTAAAAAAATTACTTTAGCTGGGTATTCACAGACAGGGTCACATCTAGTCCTAGGTAGTATTGTTTATGACAGAGTGCATTTATTTCTCAGATATGCCTCCTTATTCCTGAAAATGCTTATTGGTAACAAAGTATAAAAGGGGCCTATGAATCCTCTTTTGAAAACATGAAATCTGGTTGGTTGAAAAATCTTTTGCATTGTCTTACTGTATGTTTGGTGGATAAACAGGCAAATTTCTTTTAAAAATTATATTATGGTGCAGTATAATAAATACATAAATGGTCAAGATAACAAGGGTTTTGTTCTCTTTGTGAATTTTTTTTTACTGTAAAGTTGACATTTGCAGGCATTGCTCACATATCTCAGCGCTCCATGAAACCGCTGTTAATTGCTTTCATATTACTAAGCATCCAGCCAATCTTGGGGTCTGTCCAAGACCACCTTTACGATATAACAGCGTGCACCATGCAACTTCCACACAGGGCAGAGAATGCAAAAAAAGAGAAACTACAATCGTACTCTTGGTTGATGTTTTCTTAGGAGAAACACAATAATAGACTCAGACACAAAGTGTTGACAGCAGTAAAAATTGATCACCTTTTGAGAATGGATTAATGTTATAATCCTGGTGAAAGATTTAGCGACCTGGATCATAGCGCAGGAAAGGGTTTTCATTCCTGTGTAAACCTGAAGACAGCAATTTCCAGTCAATAGAGGAAAAGAAATAGTTTCTAATTGTTTCATGATGCTTTATAATGCTTATCCAAAAATAGCATGGGTTGTTCAAATTCACTACCCTTTCGGGTTGTTTGTGGATGAAAACATCCACTTAGTTAAATGTCTGTAAAAATGTATCTCATTATTTTTTTCCAAATATTCAAATATTCCAAATACAAAACTAACCAATGTTTACAAAAATCCAACAATTTAATTGCCAAGTTCACAAGTGATGTCACTGATTTGGGAAAAACACACAAAATGACTGATTTTCAATATAAAAAGTGATTGCGGACTGGATTTTTGAACCTTTTTCACCGTCTTGGACATATCAAAGAATGGTAAAAACATTGGCTTACATTTTTAGTTTTTGTGCAGCATCAGATTTTTTTCTCCCTCGTTAATTGTTTTATAACGACATTTTTAATTGCAAAGAAATGACCATATAATCATGCATTCTTGATGGTTGGTGTTTTTTCCTTTTGCAAAGAGGTAAAATATGTAATTTTACTGTTCATGTGGCACCATAAGTAGGCTTGTGCTAAAACAAAGCTTAAAGGTACCATGTCACAAGACTTTTTTAAGATGTAAAATAAATCTTTGGTGGCCCCAGAGTACATATGTGAAGTTTTAGATTAAAATAACATATAGATCACTTATTATAGCATGTTAAAGATTTGCCCATGCTATATTGTTGAGGGTTTTTTTAAATTTCAAAGCATTTTCCCAAAATATGTGTCAATATTAGACTTGTCACCAAAAATCATTCCATTTGCTGAAAAACAGAGAAAGTTGTGGCCAAATTGAGACAAAAAAAACCACAGTTGCGGAAAACGTCACTAACAACCCATAAGGGTTAAAAACGTAATCTTATTCAAAAGTACTCACTTAAGGTTGTAAACAATGATATTGAAATAAAAAATTATTGTTCCCGTCTGTGACAATGACAAAATTTAAATTAGCAACTTGTATCATCAACCCTCATGACCACACAAAAACAAGTAGCCATCCATGCTTTAACATCTAGCATATATCTATCTATAGTAGGGGTGTGACGAGACACTTAATCCACGAGACGAGACACGAGACTGGGTTCACGAGAACGAGACGAGACGATATTTTACACTTTTTAAGAAACCCTCGATGATAAAATAAATGAATAAGAAACTGAAATCATTTTATTTTTAAATGTTTTAACTAATCAAGGACTGGCCCTAACAATTATTTTACTAACGGATAATGACGTAATTTGTTATTTTTGGGTAATAAAAATAGACCCAAGTGAGCAGTAGCCTTTAAAATTACATAATAACGAAGATGCAATAATAATTGGTTCAAATAAAGTATTAAAACCAAGTTACATTAAACAACATTACATTAACAAACACATTACATTTGTGGTCTATAAATAAAAAGCATTATGTATACATTATAACAAATGCCTGCAGGGGGAGATAGTTGACTCGTCTCGCGGACGCTATCTTTACTTTCACTTTAGACGGAGAGAAACGCTTATTTTTTAGCCAAACAGTTTAAATCCATTTGAATATGAAATATACGTCCATTTCTTTATAATAGAAATGAACATGCAGACATTAAATCATGTAAACTCTGTGATGGTTTAATCTGCTGAGACTTCACATCTGACACAGATCACCAGACAAACACAATACGTCTCAGACTTCATACGAGCTCCCAAACGAACAATATTGGAAACCCAAACAAAAAAGCAAATGCAGTAAAAGACAGAATATAATGCATGCACTGTAAGAGGCTAATTACACCAACCACGCTTTAAACGCTTGGAAACGCAAGGCGCGACGCACTGCCTTTTTTAAAAAAAAGAGCAGTGCGAGTCGACACGGCTTTTAATATTGCTAGGCAACCACCTAGTCAGCTGTCTTGTCAATCAAATATTGAAGCGTGCGCTCTTTTGCTGTTAACTGTCATATTAGCAGAAACTTTAAAAAGATGACGCTTGCTCTGACCTTGGTTGAGGGTGAGAGGTGCACAAACACGCAGGAGAGAGTGAGCGAGTGGAATCCGGTTCTTCAAAACAACTGTAAACTTCCCTCACCACAACGTAAGGCCCGCATCTCCCCTCATTCGAGTGGACAATGGAAAGACGCGAATGACGTCGGGCGCTTCTCCGCTCTCAGCGTTTCTTCAAAGGCGCGTGCTGTGGCCGCCGGCAAAAACCGCAAGGCGCTCAGCGCGCATAAACAGCGCGCAAACGCTCCATGCCCATAGAATATCATTTAAAAAAGGCGCCTGCACTGCCATAAACGCTTTTGGTGTAACTGGCCTCTAAAAGGGTCAAACAGAAAGCTTCATCCTCCGGAGGTCGCATATGCAGGCCGCATACGTCATTAAGGTTTATTTCAGATCATTAACTGAGCATTACATTCGCAAGTCGTGAGCATATTAAAACAATTTGCGATTAACTAAATTATTAGTAAACTTTATAATTGTTAGTAGTCTCTAATAAGACAGTCGTTATGAAGTAAATGCAGTTTAAAAATGCGACCTCCGAAGGATGCAGTCTTTTATTTGAGAAACGGCCAGAATTTCACCTACACAAGAAATCTCGCGAGACACACTTAATCTCGCACGAGATCTCGTCACACCCCTAATCTATAGCATAACATCTAACATAAAAAATCTTATCAGCATAAGACATGTATTATGTTATTAGGAAATATGCAATAATTCAATAAAACATCACACAAGTAGAACAAAACATTACTCAAAAACATTACTTTTCTTTAATTACTCAGTTTTTCCCACTGGCTAGCCATAACAATAGACTTGTTTTACCAAGCTCACCGTTTAGTCGTGCTACAAAGCAGTAATAAATCAAACTAAATGTTCCTCCCATATGAAATCAACAGTCCAGTGGTGCGTGTCAGAAATAATAACTCAAAATGTCGGTAATAGGCCCGTTCACCCTGTACAGTGGAGCCAAAGCCCATGCCAGACCACTGATGCTCCTGAAGTTTTACACATACAATTACACAACACAGCAGCATGCACATAAACAAATGTTCGACTTCTCAGCAATTACAATAAATAGCTTTAGCACAATGTGATACAAAAAGATTGTGCAAAATAACATGGTTTGCATAGCTGTTTGTAAAAGTGGGTTGGTGGATACAGCATAAACACAAACAAAAAAGTAAAATGTCCAAGACTGTGAAAAAGGTAACAAAAATACAGTTTACAATCACTTTTTATATTGAAAATCTGTCATTTTGTGTGTGTTTTTTCCCCAAATCAGTGACACCACTTATGAACTTGGCAATTAATTTTTCTTGTGGAGATTTGGTAGTTTTGATCAGTACTGAGGGTGATTAACAGATTTATAAAAAAAAAATTAGAAAAAATATTCATCTGATACATTTTTATAGACTTTGAATTTAGTGGATGTTTTCATTCAATTTGCTAAAACAGAGAGAAAGTTGTGGCCAAATTAAGTGTAAAAAAACCCTCTTCTCTAGTGTATGAAAACATCCCCAACAACACATAAAGGTTAAGCTATATATCATATGCTGAAGTAAATTTCTGGAGTGTTAACGATTAAAAGAAAAACAACAACAACCTACAGAACCGAAAACCGTGACCCTAAAACCGTGATACGAACCAAACCGTGGGCTTTGTAAACCGTGCCACCCCTACAGTTATGCTTCAGTAACACTTTGAAGTCTGAGAAAAAAGGGTCTGCATACAGTGCACGTGAGGCAATTTCCATAATCAGAAAAGTGCGCGTGTACTGTATGCGTACCGCCTGATTTTTGAAACCATACCTACATTGTACGCATAGGTCTCGCATGTGCATGCAGGAGAATGTAGCCCAAAATTTTGTCACAATGCATCGATTGTCTGTGTACACGTACGAGTCAAATACAAGGCTATCCGTTCGACCATGCGCATAAAAAAACAGACTTTACTTCAGGATAAAGGCCACAGTTTTGCCTGTTTGGTTGATTTTCTGAATTGCTTATTATTTGCTATTAAGTTTAATAATTTTATTTACCGATCATTAGCATACTAGCGATCCATTGGAAAAAAAGGGCAATGGACTCCAATCTGCAACTTGGTTAATCAATGCAGCAGAGCTTACTTAGGCAAGATGCCATGTATAATTTGACATAAATGTCAAAGTAAACATCTTTTGTAAAATCTATCTATGCCAGGGGGAAATAAATAACTGTTTACCTGGAAACTAAAAGAACCAGTCTAAACAGGTAAATTAAATTTTTGACTCTGAAGCTTTCTGTAGGTCAACTGAACATTGGACATTTATGCATTTGGCTGATGCTTTTATCCAAAGCAACTTACAATGCATTCAAGCCATAGCCTGTGTTTTATTAGCAAGTGTGCGCCCTGGAAATCAAACCCAAAATCTTTGCGTTGCTAACGCATGGCGCTAGCAACATCAAGGACATGGGTTCGGTACCCAGGGAAGGCACACACTCATCAGATGCATATGATAATACTGTAAGTTTCTCTTTAGATAGTCTGCCAAATACATAAATGTAATTGATTCATATAGGAAATATTCCACAAGGCATTCCTGCTCAAAAACATTTCCAGCCTTGATGAGATTCGTCTGTGCCACAGGCAAACACACGACATAGCCGACTGGGCAGCGCTGTATTTCATAACCATGAAAATATGTGCGCTACACTGTGCACTGCAGTTTATAAGAAACTATGGTCAGTGCTCGTCAATGTTGTGGAAATGGAATAACCGGAGGTGATATCAAATATCACTTTCGCTGCCACTTCATCACGTTTGCCAAAGAGATCAGAAGACTGGTTCATTGTGATTCTATACTGGGTTTGTCTTTTGGATTGGTTAGGGTTCACGCTAGCAAGCTTCACATTGCTTCCTCTATTTGCACATTGTTGGCCAGAGGTCTCACATGCCTCTGTGGCCTGCTTGGCTACCAATCACAGAGCATTAGGGAAATGAAGCTTATTATTTCAGGATTCCATGGTCGGTATGGTCGGGTAAGTCATTTCGGATTTCCACAGAGTAAAAAGAACTAAATGATGGAGACAGAATGAAACGACAACTGAACCCAGACATGAAAAAGGAGATATGGAGAGAAGGAAGCTAAAACAAAAGTCGGGGAATCAAGTCATAGAGCCCACCTACACTGTAAAAATCTATTGTTTCACTTACATTTTTAAGTTTAATCAACTTAAATTCACATTCTTGACTAGAGAGGAGCTGCTATGAATTATAAAATGAAGTTTAAATACAAAAAAGCAACATGGAATTTTTTACAGTTTCTACCAGTTTTCAAAAACAAGACTATTATCATCTCCTTGTAAACTACAAAAATGCTAATTTGTAAAACGGTGCCGTAATGCGCATACATATTTCATTTTTAGACACTGCTAACTGCTGGCCCAGCGTGCATGATACAGTATTTTAGTTGCTTTGGCACTTGGCATTTTTAAGAACATCATTGTAGTGTAAACATACCTTAAATGCGCATTTTGTCCTCAAATAAAGTAACAAAGCAAACAGTGGCTTGTGTTTGTTTGTGAGCTACTGGCTGTACAAAAAGCTGAGCCTAAACAAACAACCGAATTAAAAAGGTCTTTGTTCACCTGCAGCTTGTGGTTAGTGGTCTTTAAAATTCAAAGAAGCCTCTCTCCAGGTATCCTAAACTTCTAATAGTGTCAAACAAATCTTAATTACAATACTAAACCACTAACGTTCATAATGGCTTTGACAAAAAAAACACAAAACTTTTCTTTTTCGGCCTACAATTAATTATAATAGCTACAATTTTTGACATTGCTTAACTGTGGCTTTAAAGTCTTGAGTATTTGTTATGTTGTTAACCACAAAAAAATCAACACGATTTATGTTATAAATACTTAAATGAAATACCAGCATCCAAACCATTAAGAGGAATTATTATATAAAGTCTCCTAAAGAGCATGCCTATAAAATTAGTTTAACGAGAGCAAGGCAACCAAAAATATTTAGCCACATGTAAATTTTTTAAATAAATGCAAAGTGCTTTAACATGGACACTAAACCACACGCTGCTATGAGGAAGTGTTACTGTAACACTTTACAGTGTCTACAAGAAATCATTAGGTGCCCGTAAAATTTAATTTCCTGAGATCTGGATTGCACAGTTTAACACTTCCCACGAGTGCATAGACACGTGAACTCACACATACACATACACTTTCTGTAGAAAAAGTTTGTTCAAAGTTAAATGAACATTAAACATTAACAAGTCTTTATCTCTTTACAGAATAAAACGTCAATGACATCTCATTAATTATTTTGTGTCCATAAGGTTCAATTAAATGTAAAGGGTTAAAATTTCAAAATAATTTGCAGATTACTTGCATACACTCTTTTTTTTGAGAACCAAGTCTAAAATTTCTTGTTTTATTTCATTTTAAAATAATATTTGGGGGATAAATTGCAAAAATGTCAATGTGGTGTAACTGGTCTTTGTCAATTGGTAAAACTAGTATTTTTTATGAAAATATAAATATATTCATAAAAATGTGCAATAAAATATAATCATCTAGTTTAGTGTAATATGATTTTTTTACATACATTTTTACATCATTTGTCAAAAATTATTTAGAAAACAGACTACCGAGCCCCTAAGGTGACACTGGAGTAAAAAAATCTAGTTTAGTTTAGAAATTTTCATGTGCTCATGCGAAACCTTGATGTGCAGATTTTTTTTAAAGTTTAGTTTTGCGTGCTCACGTGAAACTATTGTGCGCGCATTTGAAACTAAACGCGAAAGTTTCACGTGCGCACGCGAAAGTTTCACGTGAGTATGCGAAAGTTTCACGTGAGTATGCGAAAGTTTCACGTGAGTATGTGAAAGTTTCACGTGAGTATGCGAAAGTTTCACGTGAGTATGCGAAAGTTTCACGCAAGCACGCAATAGTTTCACGCAAGCACGCGAAACTAAACTTTATTTACTTTTTGCTCCATGTCCCCTTAGGGGCTCTGTAGTTTTCAGCATATGTCAGGAGAAATATTACAAAAAACACATTAAAATTTACATTTAAAAATAACTAATAAAATTATATTTTCAAATGATTTTTTAAAAATAATTACACTTCATCCAGGTGGATAAAATATTTAATATTTCTCATTCTTTGGCGCAATTGGCGGTTACACCATTTGACATTTTCAGGTCCATTCAGTCTGAACTTTCATAAAAATGGTGCAAATGGAACTTTTTATTGCATAAAATTAACATAAATAAACTATGTGCATTTAAATAAATCTAAAGCGTGCTTTAAAAACACGTTTTTTAAAAAGATTTTTGAATTTCTAATCTTGCCAAACCGTTTTTGTCAATGACCCAACACCCTCATGCAAAGCTTTCTGGGATCCAAAATCTGAAAAAAAACTGAAAAAGGTTTATGAGGATTTCTGATTTCCAGAATGCTTTGCATGAGGCTGTTATTTTATAGTTTTATTCTGTAAAGACAAAGACTTGTTTTTAATGTTTAATGTTCATTTAACTTTGAACAAACTGTTGCCAGTACATAACATACATTTAATCTACAGTAAATTACTGGCAAACATACTACAGCTAATTTTTTACAGTGCACACATCCATAAATGTACAGTAGTTAGCATGGCACTTTTTCTCATTTGGGCTACAAACAGTGCAACAAGAAATTATTCTTCCAACTAGGGATGCATAATGATTAATCGCGATTAATCTATAGCAGAATAAAAGTTTCTTGTCTACATCATATATGTGTGTGTGAACTGTGTATAATAATAAATATGGACACATGCATGTATAATTTTAAGAAAAAATATATATTTATATATTAAGTATTTATATTTATATACATAAATATACAAATGTATATACACATGCAAACATTTCTTAAATATATACATGCATGTGTGTGCATTTATCTATACAAAGTTAATATACACAGTTTACATACATATATGATGTAAACAAAAACTTTTATTCTGCTATAGATTAATCGCAATTAATCGTTATGCATCCCTAATCCCATAAGCATTCAAAAATTCCGTAATATATTTTCCAAACAGACAAGGTGGTTTTTGCAGATACGCAGATCCAATAAGGTTTAATGTCTATTATCATACAGAACCTTTGATTCCTATATTTTACAATAAGCAATTTAGCAAAAGCTATTAATTTACAGCTATTTTTAAAGCTTTAAAATTTTGCCAGCACCCAACTGAACCAGTAGGCAAAAACTATATTATTTTAAGAACTTCGACGAACCTACTATCTGGACATCTGTGGCATTTAGCTTTATATACCTGAATCTTTTAAGAATGCTAATACAATGTTAATGGGCTAAATACGGTACAACAGTTAACCTCCAGTTGTTTTTCAAAACATAACACAATTGCAATTACGAGAATTTTTTAATATCCTGATGTGGTGAGGTATGAGTGAGAAAATTGAATTCCTTCATGCTTTTCTCCTTTCATTAGAACAGCAAACATGAAACCTCCTGCCAGGCCTGAGCGCTCTGTGTAAAAACTGTCAACATTCAAGTCAAAGTCGGGACAGGTACCTTGTAGCCATGCACTCACATTCTGAAAAAAATATGAATGAATGGTTTAAAATCATAATTACAGTAAAATGCCATAAATAAGCCGCTGCCTTACAATCCTGTTCAAAACTATCATCAAAGGATTTATCAGCTATGAGCATGTGGGTGTGTAAGTATAAGAGCATTTGACATCTAAAAAATGTTTTTCACAACAAGACAAGCTTGGTAACACCCACTTCAATCACTCAATGTACTACTGCGATTTCAGGGCCAGATTTGGACGACTGGAGCACATTATTTTAGCCAGAAAAACGCTCCACGACTGACAGCGAGACCGAATTATGAATGTACAAAGGTCTCCTCAGAGATAGAAACCTGAAGCTGTCAGGACCGGCGCTGCGCGAAGGAAAAGAGAGAAATATCCCAGATGAGTGATACTTTGCACATATATTTTCATTTTTAAAGCAAATATCAATCTCAGAGTGAAAAAGGCTGTAAAGTCAGAGTATTTATGAGCTCACGGGGAGCGTGGAACTACAAAGACCCGACTGTGGGTGGTGAGAAATTCGCCAGTCTTTATGCATAGAGTTTTTAATACAACGTAAACGGGATTTAGGGCTTTACTTTCAGGCACATTTACAGCTAAAATTAAAAAGCCATGTTTCATCATGCCTTTCAAAAAGTGAAACGTAGCATATCCTGGCACATTACGCCGGGCAGACAAGGGGAAAGTAATTATTTGATAAGCGTTGGCAGACGTCTGATCTCTCTGATAATCAAGGCAGCTCATTTCCTATTATATTCTTTGCAGACCTTTTGGCCTGTGAAGTATAATACCATCAGCATTTTTCAGGCTGGAACTAGACAGATCAAAGGAAAGGTGCATGGCTCAGACTTATCTAAATGTATCCCATAAGCAATGTGCTGCCACCAATCATTAGGATTAAGATATTGCTAAAAGGCATAACATGCACAGATTATGATATACTACACAAAAACATGCTTTTGTTTGAGCTATATCTAATCAAACTTTAAAACAAACTTCACAGAAAAGGAAAGAAATGGAAGAGCCCAGACGCAAAAGCTACTAAACGCCACCTTCATCAAAAATGCGTTAATGATATTAAAGGAATACTCTTGGCATGCATTATACGTTCATCAAATACTTTCACTTCAAATCCGCTTAATCCTGACCTCAGGCCTTTCAGAAATACCACTTTGTAGGCAGAATTTATTAAACAGCACATCGCTGTTTCAGCAAAGTCCTCGGAAAATGAATGTGAAACATCCGTGGATCACATTTAAACTTGGGTCCCTTGAGTACTTGGACTTGAATACAACACGAATGTGTCAGCCACATGCATCACTGCGCCCCTTTTGAATTCTGTCTTTCATCATTTGCACAGTTTCTAGTTGCATCTTCAAGTAATTTGCAACTGTCTTATCCAAAGCAGTTGATTTTGTTTTATAATTGTGGGTTTTTGTCAAAAATTCTTGTATGCACTCTTGCAGTGAAAGATTTGTTAAACACCAATGAAAAAGTGACATTTGTGAAAATAAGGCATTTTAGTTACTGACTAATAACTTGAATTGAAATTACTAAATCTAAATATAAGAACCTGATAACATTTTTACAAGAAAATATGTCAGATGCACTTAAAGGGACATTCCACTTTTTTTGAAAATATGCTAATTTTCCAGCTCCCCTAAAGTTAAACATTTGAATCCTACCGTTTTGGAATCCATTCAGTTGATCTCCGGGTCTGGCGCTAGCACTTTTAGCATAGCTTAGCACAATCCATTGAATCTGATTAGACCGTTAGCATCGCGCTAAAAAATAACCAAAGAGTTTCGATATTTTTCCTATTTAAACCTTGACACTTCTGTAGTTACATAGTGTACTAAGACTGAAAGAAAATGAAAAGCTGCGATTTTCTAGGCAGATATGGTTAGTTACTATACTCTCAAAATGGCGTAATAATCCATGACTTTGCTGATGCAACATGGCTGCAGCAGGCGCAGTGATATTACGCACTGGTTACTTTCAAAAGCAGGGGACTATTTTCGGGCAGTGGGTAATATCACTACGCCTGCAGCCATGTTACGGCAGAAAAGTCCTTGATTATTACGCCAGTTTAAGAGTATAGTTCCTAGCCATATCTGCCATAAAATCGCAACTTTTAATTTTCCGTCGGTCTTAGTACATGATGTAACTACAAAAGAGTCAAGTTTTAAATAGAAAAAATATCGAAACTATTTGGTTATTTTTTTAGACCGATGCTAATGGTCTAATCAGATTTAATGGATTATGCTAAGCTATGCTAAAAGTTAGACCCGGAGATCAGCCGAATGGATTCCAAAACGGAAAGAATCAAATGTTTAACTCTAGGGGAGCTGGAAAATTAACAAATTTTCAAAAAAAAGTGTAATGTTCCTTTAACTCTTTCCCTGTCATTGATGACTTAACTGGTAAGCTGGCTGGTAACTTTCTCTTCAAAATGCTGGAGGGGAGTTAAGAGTGTTATGCATCTGAACTCCTCATATATTTTAATTATTTAAAATAACATACAATATCCAATAATACAGAGAATCGCAACATTTCTCCATTTTTAACAAGTTGGTCACAAAAAAACTGTAGTAAATTTTGGATGCATTCTACCTATAATGATTTTGCAAATTAAATTGATGTCCCTGAAACTGATTAAAAAAACTCAATGGCTATAAACTCTGCCAGCAGCTACACCACAAACCCAAACAGAGCGGCACAAAGAAGGAGTTTATAGCACACTATCACTAAGAACAAGTGAAAATACACAGATCACTGACATCCGAGACCTAAACATCCAGCTTTGACGGAAAACTTTTGGGTAAAAGTCAGCAATTAATCATAGTGTTAAAAACTCCTAACAGGCCATATAGTTCTCCCCACATCTGTTTATTAAACAAGACAAGCCAAGGTTTCTAATCCAGCCAACATTCAGTATTTAGTAATAAAAAATGAAATGCACAGTAAGGTCTACAGTTTGACACCTTCGATAACAAGATTTATAACTATGAAAAAGACCAAGGAAAAATGCACAACTTGTGATGTCATATAAAAATACATATTACGTTATACACAGAAGTTATATAGAGTCAAACCAATGAAAAGATGCATTACGTAGGTTCACAAAGTTAGAACATGTGGTTGGCCGGGCATTTCTTCAACATCTATGAAGTTTTTTTTTTATGGGAACCTTGATGCTTGAGTAACTGTACTGTGCACTTGAAGCCCAAATTAAACTAGTATGTAGTTTTAGTGGAGCTCCGAGTCAAATCCTTCCTTACAGACTTTTTCGGAGGTAAAATCCCTTTTTGTCAGGCAAAATAGTGTACTGAGGTGATTTATAATATGCCTACTACTTTACTACTATTATTATTAAAACCAAAGGCTGGATCATGATAGCCGCCTGTTTCCATTTTGCCCGCACTGCTCTAGAAAACACGGCAAAGCTAGATATATGTAGTGCCGTGTCTATAAAACTCCATCTGAAAATGTTTATATTCTGTGACAAAATCTCTAGAGATCCTTTCTTCCAACACATGTGAAAATGCTGTTCTGTTTATGCCGACAAGGTGCATTAAACGAATCACATATTGACAAAAACTCATCCATCAGCCAAAGAGTCAAACTAGATTTATGCCAACACATAAAATGTAGTCCATGTTGACAAAAATAATCAAAAGCAGGAAATCTATCTAGATGACAGAACCAGTTGTCAAGTTCTGTGATCTCTGCCTCTCTGCTTAAGCAATAAATGAGAAGCAACTCAATGCTGAAATCTTTGCATGTCATGGACAAATGAAGCCTGATTTAACAGACAAAGCTTAGCCTTAGTTCAATTAAAATGTTTAAGCATCTTTAATAAGCATGCCTTAGAAAAAGATGTTACTGGTGTGTCTCTAAATGAATGGCACTGGTATATTTTAAAGATGACATTTCACAAAATTTTTTAGGATGTAAAATAAATCTTTGGTGTCTCCTGAGTGTGTATGTGAAGTTTTAGCCCAAAATAACCCACATATAATTTATTATAGCATGTTAAAATTGCCACTTTGTAGGTGTGAGCAGCAATAGGCGTGTCCTATAAGCTGATCTCTGCACTAAATGGTATTGCTGTGGTTGGATAGTGCAGATTAAGGGGCAGTATTATCCCCTTCTGACATCACAAGGGGAGCCAAATTTCAATTACCTATTTTTTCACATGTTTGCAGAACATGGTTTACCAAAACTAAGTAACTGGTTAGTTCTTTTTCACATTTTCTTAGTCGATAAAAACACTGGGAACCCAATTATAACACTTAAACATTTTCATGATATGTCCTCTTTAAGATCTGTCAGCGCAAGTTATTTTTAGTTTGAGACAGATCAAACTTGTGTATTAGTCTAGGACTAGCCTTAAGCCTTGTCTGTGAAACCAGGAGTATAACATAAAGTTGGAATAAGTGCTTCATTTACTGCAGTGGTATTGCATTGTGAGGAAAATTTGTTATACTTGCTGCTAGTGTTGTAGTCAAGAAGACCACCTAAACCGAGACCAAGTCATGACCAAGACCAGGACAGGCCGAGACTGAGACAAGACCAAGACTTTAAAGGGTCGAGACCAAGACAGGCCGAGACCAAGTCAAGACCAAGACCAGTGCAAGTCACTGCATTAAAACACTTATGATAAAATGTGGAATATGATTAGGCACTTCTTGGCTGTGTGCGTGCGTGCTTGCGTGTGTGTGTGTGTGTGTGTGTGTGTGTGTGTGTGTGTGTGTGTGTGTGTGTGTGTGTGTGTGTGTGTGTGTATGCCATCAGACAAGTTGATAAAATAATCAAAGGCATTGCAGATATGTGGCAATTTATCTTTGTCTATAAGCAAATAAAAGTGAACAAACACTAAAGAGCTGAAATCAACTTGACCATTTATTCTGAACTGTCGTTCCATGGCTTGCCATCCACTTAACACAATGCAGGTGTTTTTTGGTAATAAAATTCGAAACATTGTCATTGGGATAAACTTAAACAATGCCAACACCATATGCCAAATCTGAATTAACTGCATAAAATGAATGATAAAAAAGAAATTATTGATGTGCCATTAGTTCTTGAAATAAAATTACGAGTCCTCTTTGTCTGAGACCGAGACGAGACCGAGTAAAAATGCGGTCGATTCCAAGACGAGACCAAGACCTTTAAAAAGTGGTCTCGAGACCGGTCTCGAGAACTACAACACTACTTGCTGCACATCCTACACTGTAGTGTAAGTTACGAATAAAAAGTTGTATACTAAGACAAATCTAGGTTGAGCATCACTATTTGGTTAACTCCTCACACAAGCTTAATTGGATTTTAAAAGGATTTTATCAGATTAATCCAAGATTTGAACATACATTATGGGAGGTACAGGATATTTACAACAGAAACCTATAAAATACTAAATAGAAAATAGAGACATAAGAATTTATAATATAATACCATTCCTGGACTAATCCTGGGCAAGAGGTTAGACACACATAGATCAATACCGTATAGTATACTATAGTAAACTGTAGTAAAATTCTGAGATACTGTAGTGTTTTTGAATCTTAATATAATACATACTACCGTATTTACTAGAGTTTATTCATTCACTATATTAAACACTACAGCATACTATACTATACAGCAATATACTGCAACTTACCACAGATTACCAGAATAAATACTAAAGTTTACTAGGGCTGGAAGGTATATCGACTTTTGGTAATATATTGGTATTTCCTCTGAACGGGATGAGACAATACCGTCTATATCAGTCTGATATGACCTTCCTTTGCAACAGAAGCTTTGCCAAAAATGTACACTGAGGTCAGATGTAAGCTTTCCAACCAGCTCGAATGTTGTGCAGCTGTACAATTTCAAACAGGGAGGAAAACCCTGTCTTTGAATTGTATTACCATCCTACACTGTTTTAAGAAGGTGATTGTGACATCTCAAATAAGCCTTTGACTTGTATGTAAACATTAGTTCCACTTTGTAGAAAACACAGAGATATTTATTGTGTATCGTCATTCATCTCTAAAATCCCGAGATATGAATTTGCGTACATATTCTTTCATTTGGTTCCTATACAGCACTGCACACATTTTTTAAATGCTATATTGATAATATCTATATGTAATAATAAAACATTTAATAAATTATGTCTCGTATGACAATATAAAAGTTGACTATTTCCACACCCATCATCACTAATGAAGCTATAGAGCTATGCACACGTTCATTCCTCTTTGGCATTTTTACTCCGACGTCTCATCCTTGTTCTTTTTGAAATAATAAAAAGTGCACGAGTTAATGTTTCCTTTAACCAAGTCCTTAGCTCTGCATAATTGCATGCTATCTTATGTCAAAGTGCTATTGTGAGGCAAATGAAGCATCTCAGGCCATAAAGAGAGTCTCCAGCTGAGAGCTCAATCATCTCCATTGTCATTTCAATTGCACAAAACCTCTTGTGTTTAGATAGTCCTCTAGCAAGATGCTGAGCCAATAGGTAAACAACAAACAGCACTACGACTAATAGCCTGAACAACATCATATCGCAGACCAACTTATTTAAAATACTAATACGTATATTTATGTGCGTATTACGCGTTTGTTCCGTAATTAAATACCCTGCACTGCTCAGAATTGCAAAGATGTGACACAATTTAATTAAGCTAAAATGTAAAAAAGCGTTACTGTGAGTTATTAAGCAGAGTATAGATATAAGTTTGATTGCTTACCGCAGTTGGCTATGATCAGCCAGAGGAGCAGGATAAAGTTGCGCTGACACCCGTACGTCTCTTTCCCGGTTCCCGTGCACATAGTTGCTGGTGCGTGTCTGTTACATCCAGCGCGAGTTCTTCTCACAGGCACGTGTTACAGCTGGAGGTTTTCACAGGTTTCACTGAGACACTGCTGTCCGCAAATCTGTTGTGTGCTGTAGGGCGGATGATCCTCTGCTATGCTCTCTACTTCTCGGGCTCCTGTTTGGGAGTTTGACTTTCTTCAGTACTCTCTCTCCTTCTGTCTCAGGCGTCTCTAAACTCTACTCCAAGATTCAGTCATGTGATGCTATGCAGTGTATATGGCGCCATCTGCCGGTTAAATATTGCACTGGATAGGAATTGAATAGGAAAATAGAAGATTTGCTAAAAGCTAATTTTATTGTACGTGTAATTTCTCTGTCGTCTTTATATTTACAGCAAAACATTAACATTTTAAGCATATACTATACTAAAGCAACTTATAGTGTATCACTAGGCATTTTAATATCTGTTTTGGGGATTGACCAAGACCTTTTGAACCACCCTACTGAAAAATCTCCCAGCTTGGTTTTAGCAGGTATTGCTGGTGTAGCAAGCTGGTCTAGCTGTGTTTTGGTCACTTTTTTAGCTGGTCTAGCTGTGTTTTGGTCACTTTTTATGCTGGTCTAGCTGTGTTTTGGTCACTTTTTATGCTGGTCTAGCTGTGTTTTGGTCACTTTTTAAGCTGGTTTGCCAGACTGGGAGGACCAGCTTAAACCAGCTACTGCCACCTTAAACCAGAAAAAAACAGCTACCAGCTTATATTGGTTTTAGCTGGATTTTTCAGCAGGGCAATGCCCTACCATTTGAGTTTCAGGAACACAAAAAGCAACAAAAATTTATTTCTAAAATGTTAAATATAATTTTTAGCTCAATGTTTTATATTTATTGAGATTTATTGCATTAACTGGCTGCATAATAATAGTTACATGTAATACGAGTATATGAAATGGTTCTCATGATCTTAAAAATCGTTTAATCTGAAGGCGTATGCTTAAATGTTTAAAATTATTTTGTAGACAAAATATAATTGTGAAAACATCATTTTTTAAATTATAGAACTAATATTTTTATTACCGAGCCCCTGTGACATTGGAGTAAAAAAATCTAAAGTTTAGTTTCATGTGCTCATGTGAAACATTTTTGCGTGCTCACACGAAACCTTCATGTGCAGAATTTAAAAAAAAAGTTTAGTTTCACGTGCGCGCGTAAAAGTTTAAACTATATTAGTTATAAACTAAACTTTATTTTTTTCTCCATGTCCCCTTAGGGGCTCCGTATTTATTTAAAATAAATATATAGTTAATATTTTAGAAAATATAATTATTTAATTATTAAGTAAATAATTATTAAGACTAATTAATAAAGAAAAAATTGCCCATAATAGATGTTTAAAAAGCGTAGTGAAATTTTAAAAAGCTGGTTGATAAAATGCCAATACTTTTACACAATTCTGTCAAAAGAAATGGTCAAAAAATGGTAGCAGCTGGGTTGCCGGTAACTTGCCGTGGATTGGGATTTATGTTTTTTGCTGGCAACATTTTGTTCGAAGTTAAGTGAACATTAAACATTTGCGGGTCTTTGTCTTTACAGAGTCAAACTAAAAAACACCATCAAGCAAAGCATTCTGGGAAACAAAATCTGAAGCAAAAAACAGAAAAAGGTTGATGATGATTTCTGGTTCCCAGAATGCTTTGCATTAAGATGCTAAAATAAATCAAATAACAGTTTTATTTATTTATTTTTCTTTCATTATGACATAATAACCATAGTTACACTGTAAAAAAAATCTGTAGAAATTACAGTGTTACTTGCAGCTGGTTGCCGGTAACTAACCGTAGATTTAAATTTATGTTATTTACTGGCAAGAGTTCGTTCAAAGTTAAATACATTTTAAATATTAACAAGTCGTTATCTTTACAAAATAAAACTATACAATAACAGCCTCATGCAAAGCATTCTGGGAACCAAAAATCATAATTTTTGTCTGTTTTTGCTTCAGATATTGTTTCCCAGAATGCTTTGCTTGAAGCTGTTATTTTAGTTTTACTCCGTAAAGACAAAGACTTGTAAATGTTTAATGTTCATTTAACTTTGAAATTTTTTTTGCCAGTAAATAACATCAATTTAAATCTACGGTAAGTTACCGGCAACCAGCTGCAAGTAACACTGTAATTTATACGATTTTTTTTCTTTTTTTACAATAGTTTACTGTTATTCCAAAATAATGAGTAATCTTATGAATGGTAGTGTAATGTAGTGTTTAACAATTATGCATAAGAGTAGTCGTAGACCTATATTTTGTTATATATGATATCTTTTAGTTAACCACTGATGTCTAACTATCTTGTCTATCCAGACTGATGTTTTGAGAAGACTGGACAGAGAATGGTAGCAATTTACCAGCTGGGGTCTCGCATCCTGACCTGTTTTTTCAGTTCATTTATGTTACAACGATGGAGGATGAGAGGAGCAAGACGTTCCCCTTTTGAAGTGACGGGTTGGGTCGACTTTCCAGACCTAAAGTTCATCTCTCATTTCCTCCGGTGACGTCAGATCTGACACACAAACATGGCAGGCCGCGATCAAAGCCAAGTCTGCGCTCCTGCAGGGTCTAATATGAGCTCACCTGCTGGGAGAAGATGGTGATTGGTGGAGATGGAGTATGGGAGGGGTTTCCCTGCTGCTTTAAAGAAACCCTTTGGGTTGTGGAATGGAAACTAATGTTAGAATATCAAAAACACCATTATGACCATCTGATTGCTTGGCGAAGTTGTCAAGGTTCATAAAACAACATTAGTGTTTCGTTTAATCTGAGATTTATAGTATTTTCTCTACTTTCGAGCGTCTTAGTTTTCAAAGAAAAGAAAATCTCCTCGGTGTGATTGCATCTAATATTAAACATTTGGAAACCATTATCTTCCTGAGCAGCAAAGCAGTTGAAATATTTGTGACGTGGGGCTATTTTTCTTTCCGATGTCTATCTGTTTTATTTTCCCAAAGTAAAATGAGATTATTAAAATTGCAACCATGCACGACGAAACTCATCTAATTGTAATGAGCAGAGGGATTGGGGGTTATACAGACCTCTTTGAAGGTCCATTCCCTTGGCCGTACACACGCACGCACGCACACACGCACAGTGGATCTCTTCATAATAGACCTTCTGTTCTGCTGAACCTTAAATGGAGTAATCGCTTAAGTTACTATAGTTTGTAACTGTGAATAATTCTCTGCTTGGTCTACAAATAAAATTCGACTACTGAACTTTTACCTAAAATACTACTACCTGGGTCATTCTACAAAAAAGGTGGAAATGCTTGTCCCTTGCTTTTGCAGACCCCTTTATAATTTAATTTGACCTAATAATTCCATAATGATATATATTTAATTAATATAGACTGTCCTTAAAATGATGAAAGAGTTTATTTATTTATTTTTCTTTTTTTCCTTTTTTTAAAATTTTTTAAATGTCTGGTTCTGAAAATTGCCCTGTCCCTTTGATCATACATGGAAGTTGAACTGTGTACTTCTTATTTAAAACCATGTTTTTTATAAAACAAATCTAATTTACATTTACCTTTAACCCTGTATGAATTAACTACAACACTGAAATGGTAAAAATACACTATTAATATGAATAATATCAAATAAACATTTGTCTCCCAAATTTATGTCATTGGTGTTACCCTACCCAAAGCACTTTTATTTTGAAACAATGCATCAGCTCTTTGAAGTTTTTCCTGGGTCAAGAGGTCAGTGGAAGAAGTGCAGTGGAGGAAGGTAAAAGGTTTTTGAGATGTCTAACCTTATTTGTCTAAAATATCATGATATATGTAAGAATTTTGAGATAAGATTTTTTGGATGTCATTAGTGTTACTATTTTTTTTATAGCTGGGAGTGTTAAGATCTTTACATAAAAATACATTATATTGAATAAGTATGTGATTGTTACATCTCTGATCAAATAGCACATGGCTAATGGCAGCCATTTTGTTAAAATGTTAGTTTTTTCTATAAATTGTCATTGGTGTTACTTCTTTAATGAGTACTTCCTAAGCACTATTCCATTAACTGACCAACATAAAAGCATTTTATAAGTTTTATCATATTCATTATCTTTTATTATATTCTTATTTTGTCAGGTATTGAAGATACAATGTCATGGATTCTTTATTAAAATGTATTAAAAAAGTTAAACCTAGATTAAGCTCCCCGTTTTGCAGATTCGTAGATTTGACAAGTTAATAATGCTATTAAAGAAGTTTTGGGTATGTTGAAAGAAGTTTATTTAAGCAGATTTCCATCACCCGAAATCCACCTTTTTTGTAGAATGACCCACCTCAATGTGTGACCTTTTAACCTTTCATGTTGGTTCCTTAAGATATTTGGCTTTTAAAGGGTTGTATATAAAAGTTTCCAAAAGATGATACAATCGCTCCACCCAAATAAGTGCATTGCTGGTGACTTCATTTCTGGTAACAGATGATATTTGTCTGGTGAGACATTTTTTATTGAAATTCAAGATGCGCTTGATTCCCATAATGCTCTGTAAGTTGATTACTTTCAGATCATTTACATCCAAATAAACCCCGGCTATCCATCATTGGGTGGTCTCTCATTTAATGCAGGCCCTGATAGCAGTATATATTTTTAAATGTGCACGGGTCATGTTTGGTCATATGGAAGTGTGGTAGGGTCAGTCAAAATCCGACAGCAAGTGTCACAGATGTTATTTAAACATGTGTATATTTCAGGACGAGGTGGGGGGTTGAAAAGAAAAAACAAAAAATTGAAGGCCATCGTGATGCTGTGGCTATATTTATTTTACCTGGCGTTAGGAACAATTCCTCACACAAATCTTTGCCCATGTGACCCAGTGGCAATGATAGCATTTCAGCACATTCCACAGATTTGTATTCTGTGTCCGGTAAAACAAGCAATGTGTTATCCCATGTTTTCGATAGCTGATGGTAAAGCATAGCACCCTGTGGATGGCGAAGTGTAAAATAATAAAGAAAAGTCATGCATCATGCAGCAAATAAACTGTAAACTTGATTTAGGTTTATTTTCGTAGGGTAAACTGTGCATGGGGAGCTGTGTGGACATTGCTAAACAAACAGGTTCAGTCTCTGAAGATTTCCCAGTGTTTGTGAGTGGCTGTTTATTTGTGCTTTCTCTGACCCGTGTGTTGGAACGCAAGGAGTGGAAATTTGCTACATGGGACTGTTGCAATGCTCTACGCTACAATGCCTATTCATTTATCTGTTTGTGTTTTCAAAAAAAGAATTGATTTTGGTAATAGGCCTGGTTGTGAATCTCAAAATAGCTGCCAACACTGAAAGCCGTATACAAATAAATAAGCACAACAGTCAGCAAGTGTTGCTTTAAATCGTTTATCATAAAGCACATTTAAATAAGGCTAAAAATAGCTGGTAGGTTTGTGATATGCTGTTCAATTCGAGGGGGGGGGGTATATGGCTATTTCATACATTCTGACATGTTACAACTGTTTAAGAGTTTGATTTGAAATTGGGCGGTCCCAACGAGTCGTAGGCGGTAAAACTGTATCAAATGTCTGTTTTTTGGCAATCGGCGCGTAAATGCATATAATGTAAGCAACACAAACGTAGTGAATCATAAGTTATCCAGAGATAGTGGGATAATGTTTTGTGCAACATGATCTCACGGCAAGTCGTGTTATAGTCACAAAAAATGTGATGAATTTATTCGTGTCCATGGCATGAAATTCAGCTTTTTTGTGCCTTGAGCACGAATGTCTATAAATAGTTTTTCATGTCCGTGGCACGACTTTTTTGTGTAATTTTATATAATGATTTTTTAAATCATCACTCGTCAGCTGGTCTGTGCAGCGCTGCATGAAGTTAAGAATAAGAGGGCCCCCTAGTGGTGCGGGGCCCTATGCAGCTCACGTAGTCTGCTTATGAGGCGGATCGGCTCTGGTGATACATTATTAAGTGCTGCCATTCTTGGCCAGGGATCATTTGAAAAAGAGCCTATAGTATCAATATGATTTCAGTCATTAATTTCAATCTTTTACATGCCTTACTCAGTCAATATTACAGGGGACATATCATGTAAATCTGACTTTTCCCATGTTTAAGTGCTATAATTGGGTCCCCAGTGCTTGTATCAACCTATAAAATGTAAAAAAGATTAACCCAGTAACTTAGTTTTGGTAAACCATTCTCTGCAAGCATGTGAAAAAATAGGTCATTCAAATTTGGCTCCCCTTGTGATGTCAGAAGGGGATAAAACTGCCCCTTAATCTGCACTATCCAACCACGGCCATTTAGTGCAGAGATCAGCTTATATGCATTTTAAAGGATACACCCAAAATGGCACATTTTTGCTCACACCTACAAAGTGACAATTTTATGCTATAATAAATTATTTATATGGTATTCTGAGCTAAAACTTCACATATATACTGGGACACCAAAGATTTTTTTGACAACTTAAAAAAGTCTTGTGAAATGTTTTTTTAAGATATTAAGGTTATAGTTTCACAAAATGTTCTTTACATTATGTAAAATTAAGATATGTAGAAAACAGTAAACCACAACACATTTTGGCATTGTCAGAGTAGTCACACATTGCCTATTTGGTAACAATTCTCTCTAGGCATTTTATCAACTAGTGTTTTCATGCATCACCATGGGATGCTTCTTAAAAAAAAATTATTTAAAAACTTTTTAGTTCTCTAAAGAAGGAAACTAATTTGTTGGCAGAGTTATATTTTTGTCTACAAAACTAATTTAAAGCACCACAGTGTAGGTCATAAATAAACATTTCAGTCAAGTGACCCCAAACCCTTTGAATAGTATACAAGGGGTGGTGCTGGCTGCAATTTTGTTGTATAAGATTTCTTTGGTTTCAACGGCTAATGAAGCATGCATGTGATAATCATATTTGTTGGCAACCTTTTCTAAAAGGCTTAAGTCTCTTTGAAACTCCATGTTAATATCTTCTGGTAAAAACATAAAAAGAGATTAAAAAAGAGGTGCAGCGTATAATAACCTGACAGCCAAATACACACTGTACTGCTATTACCTCATGTAATGACATCTAATGAAAATACAACCTGCAAACCATTACTTTCCAGGCAGGGCATTTTTCTATCTTGCTATGTCAACATAGAGCTTTTACAATGTGAAAACCTGTCCTGAAGAAATTATCCCACCCATTTCTTCATCCAGAACACAAACGGGAAACTATTTGAAAGAGGGTGTGTGACGGGTGTACTGACAGGTATTAATAAATGGCTTGTAATAAAGTTGAGGTCATTACTGACACAGCCCGAGGATATGTTTTGATCATAGGGATATGCGTAAATTTCAAATAGCAGTACAGTTTTTAAATACACGTTTCACAAAATAAAGAAGTTTCTGTTTTCAGGTACGCGCACCTGACTTTCTGTCATGTGTTAAATAAATTGAAGGCAAATTCAAAGAAAATAAACTGTGGCTGGAAGTTTGTGATGACAATGGGTTATGAGGGCAGTGGCAACGTGTAACAAATTAACAGATTTTAGCGCAATGCCAAAGAAAGCTTGGTTGACCGATAATAACAAGGTAAACACTTGAATGCAACTTTGTATTATTAAGTTATATATTATATCATGTGTCCTAATTATTCATACAGCATATGTGACCATGGACCACAAAACCACGAGGGTCAATCATCTGAAAGTTGAATAAATAAGTTTTCCATTCATGGTTTGGTTTGTTAGGACAATATTTGGCAGATATACAACTATTAAAAAAAAATCTTGACTGTGAGGGTACAAAAAAAATCACCTTTAACCCTGATAAGCCCCGATTTTCCTGTTTACATTAGAGGTCCGCGGGGGTCAAAATGACCCCAGAAATTGAAAGTGAGATAACAAAAAACATATACATTTTTAATGATACAAATAATATATCATTTTTTTTGTTTACTTCCCATCTATACATTAATGCTGTGTTTTGGGAGATATAAAGTACTTTTACACCTTTTTACCACTAAATTCCTCAACTACATCATTAGCTTGCATGTAAAATATAATTTTTTTTAATGAAAAAATTTTTTTTTTTATTTAAATTGTTTTAAGATATTGATCTAGATGTTATGTGTTGAATTCAGCAATCTGTTGGTTAAAAAAAACATAAAAGAATTACAGTTTAGGAAATAAATCATTTCGATCAGCACAGGCCCATAGAGACCTATTCATTTCACTGGATGTGGCCAACTGCTCACATCACTACTTTAGTTATTTAAAAATTATAAATTTTGTGAATTTATGTATATATAAACATTACAAAGTACATTAAAAATAAATATTAATTTCAAAGAATATAATTTTTTGTAGTTTTTGATGCATTTTGAAATGTCTGTTTTTACAAAATGCCACAGAAATTTGACTAAATGTAAGTGTGTGAGTCTGTGTGCGCATGTGATTTTGTCTTTCTGTGTGTGTCTTTATGTGTGTGTACGTGTTACTGTGTCTTTGTGTGTGTGTGTGTGTGTGTCTTTGCGTTCAAATGTGCGTGTGCGCGTGTGTGCATTAGAGCCCACCACTTTACATCTTTGTTCACCATCTGTGGCAGTTTTTTTTTTGTCTAATTCTATAAAAAATACTCTTTGTGGCAGTTATACCTTTGTGTGTGCGTGTGAATGAGCATGTATTTTTGCATTTGTGCTAGTACCAGGCCTTCTTTTCAGTGTTGAAATTTTCAGATTTATACTGGATAGATTTTTTGCATTTCCCATTCATTTTGAATTTGGGTCATTTTGACCCCCAAGGGCCTCTTTTGTAAAAATTGTTTTTACATATCTTCAGAACGGCCGAATCAAGCCAAGTTTTTAATATTAATAGTGACAGATAATCTAGAAAAATCAAAAAATGTATTTCACTGAGATGAAGAAAAGTGGCTTGGGGTCATTTTGACCCCAAGGGACTTATAAGGGTTAAAGTTAGCCAAATGAAGTCCTTAGCAAAACATATTACTAATAAATAAATAAACCAATAAGAATGAGGAAAATTACAGTGCACAGTGATGTATAAATCAATAGATAGCCTACAGGTAGTGTGTCGGACATTATTTGTTCTTAAAAAAACACAAGAAGCAAAACTATTTTGTAGTCATCTATATTAATATTCTCTATTTATATGTGTTTTACAGATCTTTGATTGTGCACATGAAACACAAGAAATATGAGACTTTCAAGAGGACACATTAGACACATAATGACTGGGGTATGAAGTTGATGATCATAATGTAAGGCATTGTTGAATACAGTATGTCTGGGCTAGTCTGGGCTGGATCAGGTGAATAGAGACTCTTGGGTAATTATGTGATCACAGTGGGAGCAGAGCGGCCGGTCTTCTCTTGTAGCTGAGAGATCCTCAAGGCAATGTCCACCAGAGGAGCAAGCATGACCTGTTGAACAGCAGAGAGACTATTTATAATCTCAGATTAAATAATAATGCCCCTAACAAAAAGAGATAAATACAATAAAGACACTGAGCTTAAAGGTATAGATATTTTGATAAATGAAGGTAAGCACACCACAAGATTGTAACCATTAGGAAAAACAAATACGGTGCTTACCATAATATATCAAAATATCTTTATCATTTATCACAATACTTCCATAATATTTGTTTTTCTATTATGAAAGTCAAAGGGTTACAATCGGTAGGTTCGGAACAACATGAGGATGAGAAAACGATGACAGAATTTTTTTTGGGTTGAACTATCCCTTTAAATAAAAACCTATATCTAAACTTCGATTTTTTTCTATAGCAACTCAAGCCTTAAAACTCAGATGAAAGGGTTTGCTGGAACTAAAAGGTCACCTTAGCTTAATTTCGAGCATCTCTGAGCTTGATTCTTTAGGACAGGGTGATCGGATATAATTAAGAAAATAAAACCATCAACCATATGTGCTGGGTTGAGCAATGCCATAATCTATTACTACTCCAGCTACATCTGCTTTATCATTTAAAGTCTTTTTAAAAAAATCAGATGAAGAAATGTATTCATGAAAGTGAACTTTTAGACAGGGAATGTTGTGTAATTTAAAGGCCACATCCACATGAAGCCAGTGTTTCCCATATCCAATTGATTTTTAATCCGATCTTTTTTCCCTCTGTAAACACAGAGTCATCTCAAGAAATGTGTAAGGTGTGAATAAATGCCTTAAGGGGCGTGTCAAAGTGAGGACGCTTGTGTCATTGCAACAAGTTACCTTTCAGCTCTTTGACACGGGGGTTAAAATACAGATTAACATTGACGACAAGAAATGTCTGCAAACTGGAATCTGCGTTTAAAGAAATATAAGATTCAGGCTCCCAAAACGTCGGATCCGTCTGGACAAAACGCTGATTCAATAAAAAAAATGTGTACGTATACAGCTAAACCATGTGGACAGGATCTAAATCTGCGTGTTTCAAACCTGAGTCCAGGGACCCATATGGGGCCTCCAGGAGGTTCTAGAGGTCCCAGAAAATTTCAGAAAAAAAAAATCAAATTTTAATATCATATTTTGGGGTCCTTGGCATCATAAAGTGTGAAAACCCCCGATCGAAGTCACCAACGAAGGACCGAATGCTTTACCTGTGGGTCCTGGTAGATTTTCTGTGGGTCTTTCTCGTAGCTGTCAATGTAAAGCCTGATAGTTGCCCCGGCGCTGCCTGTCCCGCTGAGTCGGAAGATGATACGTGAGCCATCGGTGAAGATGATCCTCAAACCCTAAACAACAGGAAGACAAGACACAGGGTTGATGAGCAAAACCGGGCTTTCAAAAGAACGCCTGTTTCGAATATCAATCCATTTACAATTGTTTGAGGTTGACAAATAATCTTTTGTTATTGTTAGGGGTTGAGACATGACATATTAGAAAACCTGAAATATAGTGCACAAGTGATATAGGCTACATTTATGGTACTTTTTGTACCCTGAGTTTACAGGCATCCATGTTCATTGTAAAGAAGAGAGCAATGCAAACATTCTTGTAAGCTTGTCATATGGCTATATGGTTTTTAAAGGATTAGTCCATTTTCTAAAAAAAAATCCAGATAATTTACTCACCACCATGTCATCCAAAATGTTGATGTCTTTCTTTGTTCAGTCGAGAAAAAATTATGTTTTTTGAGGAAAACATTCCAGGATTTTTGTCATTTTAATGGACTTTAATGGACACTAACACTTAACAGTTTTTTTTAACGGAGTTTCAAAGGACTCTAAACGATCCCAAACAAGGCATAAGGGTCTTATCTAACGAAATAATTGTCATTTTTTACAAGAAAAATAAAAAATATGCACTTTTAAACCACAACTTCTCGTCTATCTTCGGTCCTGTGATGCGCCAGCGAGACCTCACGCAATACGTTATCACGTCAAGAGGTCACGGATGACATGCGAAACTACGCCCCAGTGTTTACAAGTGTGCAGAAAGAGGACCGTTCCGACGTTGTTGTATATTGAATGATACTAATTAATGTCTTTGTGTCAGTTTATTGTTTAAAATGGTCCACAAATGTGTGTTTCATATATGTAACACGTGACCTTTCTACGTCACTACGCAATTACTTGAGGTTGCGCTGGCGCTTCACCGGACCGGAGATATACGAGAAGTTGTGGTTTAAAAGTGCATATTTTTTTATTTTTCTTGTCAAAAATGACAATCGTTTCGCTAGATAAGACCCTTAGTCCTGTTTTGGGATCGTTTAGAGTCCTTTGAAACTCTTTTGAAAAATCTTTGAAAAATCCTGGAATGTTTTCCTCAAAAAACATAATTTCTTCTCAACTGAACAAAGAAAGACATCAACATTTTGGATGACATGGTGGTGAGTACTTATCTGAATTTTTTTTGGACTAATCCTTTAAATGAAGGGAGGGTGAGTAACAGAGAATTTTGGAGCGAGCTATCAAAAAAATAAATAAAAAATACAAAAGCTACTAAAAACTAAATGAAGAGAAGGCAAGTAATTGTTTACTGTCAGCAGATGGTTAGGAATTTCCAAATAATGGCAGTGAGATTTATGACCAATTGCTTAAAAACCTTGAACTAGACAGTGTGGTAATAACAGATATGGACCATATACTATAGATTTGACCGGATTGTTTAGTCATGAGTGTCTTTAACTACTGTGTACTCGCATAAAAATGATTACAAAATGTAACGACTGTGTACATACATGATGTTACATTGTAATTACATTTAAGTATCTGCATGTATTAACATGCAGTGTGGGAACACGATCCCTAACCCTAAACCCAATCCTAAGCCCAAAACCTACCCTGAACAACATGCATGTACACTACGTAAGTATAATGTATCAAATATTTTTTACACAGTAGCTAAAGACACCTAATAAAAATTTGGTCCATGTCTTCTGTATAGTAGCTTCTGTATTTCGTTCCAAAAGAATTTCAAAACGTATTATTTATATTTCCAGTTTGTTGTCTGTGGTGGTCCTTCCTCAAACCCTGTCCTTTTGAGACACTGCCATCAACTGGATCCGTGTATTCAAAGTTATCGGCCTTGTCCACTTGATATGTTTTATCCCCAGAGGAGAACTTCTGTCCTACAAAGGCTTTATCAAACATGGTCTTCTCTAAGACTTCAATCATCTTATTTGCAGCGTCAGACTCTACCTCCTCATAGTCATATCTGAAAGAGAGAATTGGTACAAATCAAGTTAAATAAAATTTGTAATACTTTGCCCAATACAGTTGGAGAACATCACCAGGGGTCTCATTTATAAAGCTTGCGTACGCACAAAAGAGGTCTGGAAACGTGCGTACAGCAGTTCCCACGCAAAGGTTGTGATCTATAAAACATCGATAGCAGAATGGGCTTGCATTGTGGGATCTGAGGATGATTCATGTACGCACACTTGCCGGTGATCTGTTATTTATAAAGGGAAAATTGCTTTGTTTTTAATAAGTCTTAATATTTTCTGTGCGGTCAAAGACTTTTAGTAAGGATCCTATATATACACAGTTTTACAAATGAGACCCCAGGTCCTCATTACAGACTGACCAACAGAGGGCAGTAAAGCTACATTATGCGGTTCAAAATATCTTGTGAAAAAGTTTCTACCAAACTTCTGCCAGTGGTCTTTCATGATGTCCTCGACACTCTGTTTGCGAGAAGCCAGTATTGAGAGCCAAGCGAGCACCGCCCAAAGCCCATCTTTCTCACGGATATGATCAGAACCTAAATAAAAACATAACTTTTTAGACATACCCTAACCTTCAAAATTTTATGTTTTTACCAGAGACAACTTTTGTTAGCTAGACAAAAAACACTTGAATGATGCATCTATTTCAAATTGTTTTACTGTGCATTAACAATAAACTTATAAATCTGGCTATGCATGTTTTAAAGGAGGAAAGCTCTAAAGAGAAGGTGTGATCTTTTCCCACATTATACTTTTTAAAGCAAGCATCATTGCTTACCTCTACAACTGCCTAGCCTTGCATTAAAAGCTACCGTAAGTCTCATTTTTAGAAAAACTTCGACTAGTAGTATCAAGGCTACTCACCAGTACCAAAGCTTTCTTCACCACAGAGGGATAACTTGCCAGCATCCATCAAGTTACCAAAGAACTTCCAGCCTGTGGGTGTTTCATAAAGCGTCATCTTCAAAGCTTTAGCCACATTGTACAAAACAAATTATATATCAGAATACTCAAATCTGTTTAATTTTCCATTCAATTTAAGTACAATTCTATAGACCTTTTGCGTGTTTGCAAACAGAGATGACGTTTTTTGTGGGCGGAGCCCAACTGATGGCAGAAAGTGAATGCTTCTCAATAGCTGTGTGAAGTGTTTTAGCGTAAAACTGTGATTTTTAAGGATCCGGTGTTCTGTAGAAGTCTGTTTCCCCTATATTTCTCTTAAGTGTAATGTTTCTTATAACGTTTTCACCAAGTTACGTTTATTTTTTAAATAAATTAAAAGTTTAAATGGCTTGGCTACTAAATGTGTGCATGTATGTAATGTATATGTATTGTTCTTTATTGGTAAATCAATTATTTTTACAGTATGAATCGCTGACGTACTTATAAGAGCAATACTATCATGTATTCTGTATAATATCATTTATTAAATATTTCATCATTTCCTGTTTTCAATTTCTTCCTTATATTTACGTGTTTGTTCTAAAACTATTATGTTTACATACAAATTAATTTGTATAGGCCTGTTTATATATTATTAACACTTTACATCGTGTGTGTGTGTGTGTGTGTGTGCGCTATGTTTATATATTTATAAGTAAACATCATAATTTAGAACAAGCAGGAAGAAGACATAGGCTAAGATATAAGGTAAAAAGACGTAATAGAAAACGAAAAAATACGAAAACTTTAATAAATAGTAATATTATTGATATTATGAACTAATTCAAATCTTTAATCTTTCTAAATAAATTATAAACGTAACGTGATAAAACGCTATAAGAAACACATAGAGGCATCAGACTTCGACAGAACACCGGATATCTTCTCTAATTATTTTCTATTCTAATTATTAAAAGATTTTCAGATTATTTCATCACTCCAGTCTGTCTGGTTGAGGGCTTTTATTGCAACCATAAACACCTACGTTTATCTTCAAATGGTGTCTTCGACGACGGTATACTATAAAAATGAAGGTCATCTAGTTTGGCATTCCTATTCTGACACTCAACAGCACAACAAAACATTTTCTAGTGAGTTATATTGTTTGTTTCACTCGTGTCTCATTCATTTCCACTGTTTTTCTGCCACCACATGCGCGCGTGACATAACTGTGACGTCGACTCGCAAAAGGTCTATAGCGGGTTTTACAATTTAGCATTGTTGCAAAGCAGCTCTATTAGTAAAGTCAGTTGGCACAATGATACAACAAAAATTATGAAAATATATAGAATACATGGTTTTATTGACTTTTCCCAGAAGTTTTACAATAGCGATACTAACTGTACAAAAAATTGTCTGTAGGTTTGTCATCGGTCAATTATATTCATAATAAATGATAAGCAAGTATGTGTATCAAATTTTCCATAATATGTATATAAGCAATATAAAATATTGTAATTAGTTTCTAAATAGAAAAATGAAACTAAAATAAATTAAATATATGAAATAAGGGGTTTCTTAGATTTTTTAAGTAATTTAAGGCTAACATTCGCTAAAACAGTATATTTAAAAGTATAAACAGAGACCTTTGTTTCAGTACCCCAGGCAACTGTGTTTGGGTCAATGACGTGACGTGAATTATTTTGTGTCCGTATGGTTCAAGTAAATGTAAAAGGGTTAAAATTTCAAAATAAATTTGCAGATTACTCGCATACATTCTCTTTTTTCATTTTGAAAGAATAGTTGGGGTATAATTGCCAAAATGTCAATGTGGTGTAACCGGTCTGTGTCAATTGGTGTAACTAGTATTTTTTTAATGAAAATATAAATATATTCATAAAAAATGTGGAATAAAATATAATCATCTAGTTTAGTGTAAAACATTTTTTTTTTTGATGATGATTACGCTTACATACTTTCAAGGTGGATAAAATATTTAACATTTCTTATTCTTTTGCGCAATTGGCAGTTACACCATTTGACATTTTCAGGTCCATTCAGTCTTAACTTTTATAAATATGGTGCAAATGTAATTTTTTTATTGCATAGAATTAACATAAATACACTATGTGCATTGAAATAAACCTGATGTGTGCTTTTAAAACAAGCTTTTTAAAAGATTTTTGAATTTCTCATCTTGCCAAACCGTTTTTGTCACTGAGTAAAATGTAAATGCGTATGCTAAATAAATGAAAGTTATGTAGAAAATGGAAACGGGTCAAAGCAACTCAAAGGTACATTTTATGAGTATGTTTTTCCTTGGGAATTGATCCCATGACTTTAATGCTCCTAATGCCATGCTTTATAACTGAGCTGCATTAACACTTGCTTTCACCGGTGTTTTAACAGATGCTTTATCTAAAGCAACATACAAGAGAACCTCAGAATTAATTTTAAAGCCAAGTATAACTTACTTGTCCAGAGCCCCACTAGTGGGCATACTGCGGGCCAGACCCTTTACGCCAGTCTTCTTGAAATAAGGGATGCATGTAATATTGGCACCAATGACTGCCACAGAGTCTGAGGGGTTAACAAAAAATCCATGCTTACCCAAAACCATGTTACGATCCTGCAAATAGAAGAGCAAAGAAAGAAATACAGTATAATGAGATACTTCTTATATGAATTTGTAGGAAATTGACATGCTATATTGTAAATTTACACATATATTTAAACAATACACTTGTTTTAAATGGGATATTTCACAAGACTGTTTTAAGATGTAAAATAAATCTTTGGTGTCCGATGAGTGCATATGTAAAGTTTTAGCTCAAAATACCCCACAGATAATTTCTTATAACATGTTAAAATTGCCACTTTGTAGGTGTGAGCAAAAATGTTTTTGGGTGTGTCCTTTAAAATGCAAATGAGTTGATATCTGCACTAAATGGGAGTGCCGTGGTCGGACATTATAAATGATATCACAAGGGGAGCCAAATTTCAATTACCTATTTTTTCACATGCTTGCAGAGAATGGTTTACCAAAACAAAGGTACTGTTTAGTTCTTTTTCACATTTTCTTGGAATGCAATCTAACATAATTGCTTATTTACATTTATCCACAAAGTTCCTGTGGCTTAAATGATAGAGCATTGTGTTAACAGCAAAATGTCATGGTTTCAACCCTAAAGGAATACACATACTGATAACGTATAACTTGAATGCACTGTAAGTTGCTTTTGATAAAGGTGCACATTACAATTTGTACGTATTTTAAGAGGTGGTTCATTTATTTAAATTCTTACAATATCATTTGTATGATTTTTTTACGCCATTGACACTGGGTTTAGGGTTAGGTTTAGTGCTGCCTCACGATTAGTCGCGACTAATCGTTTGCAGAATAAAAGTTTTTGTTTACATAATAAATGTGTGTGTACTGTGTAAAATAATTATGTTTATATAAACACACACACATAAATGTAAATTTTAAGAAAAATATATATTTATATAATAAATATTTATATTTATATATAATATAGATTATATATAAATATAAACATGTATATACACATGCAAATGTTTCTTAATTATATACATACATGTGTGTATGTGTATTTATACATAATTATTATACACAATACACCCACATATATTATGTAAACATAAACTTTTATTCTGCAAACGATTAGTCGCGACTAATCGTGAGGCAGCACTAGTTAGGTTTCATTAAAGGTGCAATGTGTAACTTTTAGAAGGATCTTTTGACAGAAATGCAATATAATATACATAACCATATTAATAATGGTGTATAAAGACCTTACATAATGAACTGTATTGTTTATATTACCTTAAAATACGCAGTTTTTATCTATATACATTGCGTGTCTCCTTACATTGAAGTCGCCGTCATGTTTCTACAGTTGTCCTAAATTGACAAACTAAACGTTTCGCCTCGAAGTCTTCTAACTGTACGTTCACACCACCGCCAACGAGAGTGTCAAAAAACGCTCTGGCTGTCCTGCCAACGACGCTATAGAAAAAAGTGTAGTGGGCGCTCTGATGCCCGAAAGGTATTCTCTGGAATCCTCTCAAGCGGTGGTGAACGTTTCCGTTTTCATATTGATTTCCGACGAACAGCGTCATAGCTCATTATCATAAAGTTGAGCTGATTTCAACTCACACGGTCCACGACACCCCTCAGCTCGCCGCCGGTGGTGGTGTGAACGCACAGTCAGATGACGCCATGGTTGTCCTGTGGCAGCTAACGCAGCTTCTCATTGCATTTTGAAATTGAGGTTGGTTCCCAATTTCACCACTAGATGCTACTAAAAAAAACATACTGTACCTTTAATGCTTTTAACAATTCACTTTATACAAACACGAATTAGCCCCCTTGTAAAATACACCCAAATTTCTTTGCAAATCAGGTTGGTCTGACGTATGCATTTAAAAATTTGGTAGACACTTTAATCCAAAGCACCTTACAGACGTTTTAAGATTTTTTTGGTTTGTCTTTGATTTTAAAGTCATTAGGACTTACACCATCACCGTCGAATGCTGCACCAAAGTCATATTCGCCTCCCTTCATATTATTGACCAGATCAGCAGCATAAGTTAAGTTAGGATCAGGATGGTGTCCCCCAAAGTCTTCAGAGGGGACGCAGTTAACAGCAGAGTTAGCAGGGGAACCCAGCTCTTCACACACAATCTTCTTTATATATGGACCAACCACTAGTAAATAAAAAGCACAATGCAGTCTTTATTTCAAACAACATACCAAAGACATGATGGGGCGGTTTCCCAGACAGGGATTATCTTAAAACAGGACTAGGCCTCAGTTTAATCAAATATAACTAACAAACAAGCTTTACTATAAACATTACTTGTGTGCATTTTGATGCAAAATTAAGGGCACTGATGTATTTTAAGATGTGTCAGTGCAGGTTGTTTTCAGTTTGAACAGCTCTTACATTTATTTTAGTCTAGGACTAGTGTAATCCCTGTCCGGGAAACTGCCCCGATATGATATAAGATTAAGCAGCTACAACCATATACATACCATTATAACAGATTTATGTTATATTTTTATATTAATAACAAACTGTCTTTAAACTTCTAACGTAAAATAAAATGTTGATAATGACATATGGAATTATTTATACTCTATACACCAGCGAATACAAAATTAATCGTTTTTAGTGATCCGGAATGTTTAGCTAACAAGACTGGATCTCTAAACTGCCCAAAACTGATAAATTGTTTTGTTATACTTTGATCCTCACCTCCGTGCATTGCATCCAGTCGTACATTGATGTGATTGGGTCCTGAAAGTAACTCCTTCAAAGCAGCAAAATCAAAGATCTCTCTTAGCATCTCTGCATATGATTCCACTGAGTCCACAATTTCCACTGCGAAAAGACACAAGACAACAGTGCAGACACTAAACCAAATTCTGAATAGAAAAGTGACTGCATAAATGTAAAATTATCCAACATATGGTACCGGTAAAGGGCTTGAACGTGTCCACCTCAAAGGTTTGTTTCCCAATGGCTGAGAGGTCCACCTTGAGCTCAGGGCAGATGTGGTACTCCTGGAGGCTTTTGCTGATCTGAAAGATCTTGTCTGTGATGCCCTCTGGTGCAGGACCTGAGTGAGACATGTCAGGCAAACCGAATTACTGTCTTGTACGGCTGTATGAGATGATGGATGATCATACATGGTTTTAACATAAAATATATACATCACCATTCAGACATGCTATTTACTGATCCCAAGTGTAAATCTCTAACCTCCACTAGATATGTTAAACTTGATGCCAAAGTCTCCATTAGGGCCACCCGGGTTGTGACTTGCGGTCAGGATGATCCCCCCGACGGCTTTGATCTTACGAATCACACAGGATACAGCGGGCGTTGACATAATTCCATTGTGACCAATGACCAGCTTGCCAATCTGTCAGATTATAAACAAGAGAAACCCCAGATCAACTCACCGGAAAAATCTGCATAAAAACAATGCCCTACCTGGGTCCCAATCACCCTAATGCATATAAGATGTGTGTTCTGCCCTTGCTATGCAGTTGCATTTACATGACCTCAACTCTATTGATGTGTCCTTCTGCATGATGCACACATGCAAAGGCCTGTTACACAACGCGTTTAAATGAAACAGGAGGACATAGTACATCTAAAGAATACAGTGAATATTAATTTATAAATGGAGCTATTTAATTAAAAGATTTAAACACTGTTTTTCTAAATAGCCCTGAGCGTGCAGAAGAACGTGACTACAGGCACGCCTCCTGCGCATCATGACGTATGTTCGACTTTATGCAGCGCTGCGCAGCCCGACGGCATATGACATCAAATACCGCGAGAGCGAATTGAAAGCATAGCTATTAAAGTATTCTCGCGCTACGAAGATGTCAAACGTAGTGCCGCGTGACATCAAGGTAAACCTCTCACTTTGACATAACTCGGTTTTGTAAAGTTGTTTTTTTACTTCGTATATTAAACTAGACGATGACACGCTGTTATGTTATGACGCCGCCACCACGCAGCAGCTCTCGCTCTTGGCAGCTCGTGAAATGTCAAAGGTGTCTCTAAACAACCTCGCCAAGAAAGCTCACAGACTTCATTTGCATGGGAATAAACTATTTTACTACAAACTATGTTATCCTCCGGCAAATATACAACAATGTTGTTTGTCGACATAATTTCTTATTTAAAAATAATTTAAAAGTATGCAATATGAAAGCCATTGAAGTGAATTTCCGGTTTATTGCATGTTCAATGCATTTCAACAGTTAACTAACAGCATCTTTTCAATGTCAAAGCAACCACTGCTATTTTGTAATGAATCTGAATGTCATGACAAGACAGACCCACCCCCTTCCATTCAACTATTGCAATAGGTGATGAAATATACATAGACATAGCATTAAGTTACCCCATTAGCTGCCGCAATTTGGACGATCAACTGAATAGCGTCCTTCATAAAGAATCGTCCATCTCCTCCTACTACCAGTGTGCCCTCTTGCCTGTGCGCAGGGTCAATGGTTGAGATAATGCTCTGGATGAAATTTTCCGCATAATGCTGGTTCTGCTGAAACACGGTCACCCTCTTTCTCAACCCGCTGGTTCCGGGCTTCTGATCGGTGTACGGTTTGGTCTTGATCACTGTAATTTTCACCATGGTGCAGCAGCGGTGTATTTCTGTCACTATCCGGGTGCCCAGTCTGATGTGTGTTGTTCACCACGTAGCCTCTCTGCTAACACACTGGCCGTTTACTGCTCAGACACGCCCACGTTTAAAGGGAAAGGGGCGCTATATGTGTTCAACTTCATGCGGCGCGGCAAAAACCGACAGGAGCATGACGTAAAGGTACCGCGAGAGCGATGCGAGACAAGTCTAATTTCGAATCGCTCTCGCGGTACTTTGACGTCATCCGCCTGTCAGTTCTTGGAGCGCCGCATGACGTCGAACAAGCCTGTCACTACTCATTTTCTATAGAAGTGGACGAGGACCTGATAGTGCCGTTCAAAGAATGAAAAGAAATGGATATTAAAGTACTTTAAACACTTTCAAGTTCTCCAACATTTAAACAAAGTTGTGTGGAATACTTTATGGTGCTTTTTGTCCTTTTAGTGACCTAGGAGACCCACCCAGTCCTTATCCACATGTATGCAGTAAGCAAATTGGCCATTCTGAAAATTATACGTTGACATTTCATGGACAAATTAAATAAAATTATAGCCACCAAATTTATCAAATAAACAATACTTATTCATTGGACAGATTGATTGATCATGCATGCATTACCAATATTGATGTTCCAGTTAGTAGTCCTAAATAAATGAGATATTTTGAGTATTCCAACACCCATTGTTTTAGATTTTAAAGGGATGTTTTACCCAAAAATAAAAATTATGTCATCACTTACTCACTTTTATGTTGTTACAAACCTGCATACATTTCTTTGTTTTGATAAACACAAAGGAAGATATTCTGAGGAATGTTTGTAACCAAACATAGGCCCCACTGACTTCCATAGTATTATTTTTTCCTACCAATGGGGCCTCTGATTTGGTTTAGTTACAAACATTCCTCAAAATATCTTCCTTCGCGTTTATCAGAACAAAGAAATTTCTACAGGTTTGTAACAACATGAGAGCGAGAAAAGTATGACGGAAGTTTCATTTTTGGGTGAACTATCCCTTTAATAAGCACCTAACATTCCCCTACAACAATATTAGAGCCCCTCTCAGTTAGAGCTTTGTTTGTCTATTGCATCAAGCTTTACCCAGGCTTCATTTAAAACAGAACAAAGTTTACCATGATGCAAGGTTTGCATGTTATCATGATGTTGCAGTTTTCTTTCAAAAATATAGGTTAAAAGCCAAGATAACGCAGTTGGGTTTAATGATGTAAACGAAAACGATGTCAAATTTTAAGTTATTTAGATAAAAAAATATCTACTGTAAGTTGCAGTATATACATCTTGAAAAATACAGCTCAAAGCGAAGTGAACCCTTTTAAAGTTGGTGAGCTAGATGACGAGAAAATGGCGGCAGTGTAAATACAGTACGTCTCACATGTCAGGTGGCCTTTAGTGTCTTGTTCTAAAGTTACAGTAGTGAAAGTCAAAGGGCAAAATAATTGACCAAAAGGTATATAAATAGAATCTCAAACCTACATGGTGCAAAAGGGCAAGGGCGAATAACAGAACTGGAGTATGCCCACAGGCTCATTAACTGGGAAGTGCTATGCAATGTATAGGTGTATTTAAAATGTTTTTTGAGTTGCAACAAGACACTGACTGAAATGCAAACATTGTTGAACCCTGTACCTGAGGGCCATGTTCGTTTGAATGGGCATGATGCCTCTGCATCCACCTCACAGGTGTGGCATATCAAGATGCTGACTAGACAGCATGATTATTGCACAGGTATGCCTTAGGCTGGCCACAATAAAAGGGTTATTTGTAAAAATTTGCATTTCAAACACAAAACAAAACATAATTTTGGTTTAATAAACAAAACATTTATCATTATTTATTTATATATTCTTAAAGATGCCATTCCAGCATCTATGGCTGTATTCATGGTGTGAACCGGTTAATCTATAGACCCCTTCACGGTTCACGTCACAGGCTGTTCCCACTGCGCATGTCGGGGTCAGAAAAGTCATTACAGCAGATTGAGTTGCGTATTATTCGGTATCGTTAAAAATGCCTACTTACGTCGTGGGCTGTGAAAATCGCACCAGGTCTTCCGTTAAGTTTTCGCGATTCATGCAGAATCTCAAAAACAAAAAAATACAACATCTGCGTCTGCAAGCAATTAACGTGCAGACTGGAACAATGCAAAGATCAAAGAGGCTTGTGTTTGTAGTGCTCACTTCACAAGTCATCATTTTTCAGCACTGTTAGATTAAATTATAAAGCCTAAATGGTATGAACAGTTCGACCCCGTGCTGCGCGCGCACCCGATAGTCATTCAATGTTTACAAACCTTGAAGGGGTCTATACACAAATGAATACACACATTGGGGAAGGGTACCCATGCTGAAACAGGGAGACCATGCAAACTCCACAAAGAAATACCTCCTGACCCAGCCGGAACCACAAAACATCATTAAATAATGCTGGCACCATAACAAAGAGCACTATGAAAATAAGATTATCAAGATATGATCAGAGTATTAATTATTATTTAATGTAAATAGTAACAGGCTAACATCACAAACATACAGAAACAAAGACAATATATGTTTCTCAGTAAGAATAAGTCAATTTTCTGAAAAAAATCCAGATAATTTACTCACCACCATGCCATCCAAAATGACGATGCCTCTCCCCGTCCAGTCGAGAAGAAATGATGTTCCCCGAGGAAAACATTCCAGGATTTTTCTCACTCCAACGGACTCCAATGGACCCCAACACCCAACAGTTTTAATGTAGTTTGAAATTGCAGTTTCAAAGGACTCCAAACGATCCCAAACGAGGCACAAGGGTCCCAACCAGCGAAACGATTGCCACCCCTGCCAAGAAAAACAAAAAATATGCACTTCTTCTCTTCTTCCTCCGGCTGTGTGACGCGCCAGCGCGACCTCACGTAATTGCGTAATGCCGTGGAAAGGTCACGTGTTACATCTATGAAACGCACATTTGCGGACTATTTTAAACAATAAACTGACACAAAGACATTAATTACTATCATTCGACATACAAAAACGTTGGAACGGTCCTCTTTCTCCACACTTGTAAACACTGAGGCGTAGTTTCGATACGTCACCCGTGACCTCTTGACGTATTTCGTGAGGTCGCGCTGGCACGTCACAGGACCGGAGGAAGACGAGAAGTTGTGGTTTAAAAGTGCATATCCTTCACCTTTCCTGCCAAAAATGACAATCGTTTCGCCAGACAAGACACCCATGCCTCGCCTGAGATCGCCCAGAGTCCCCCGAAACTGCAACTTCAAACTGTTAAGTTTTGGGGTCCATCAAAGTCCACCAAACTGAAAAAAAATCCTGGAATGGTTTTTTACTCAAAAAACATAACCTCCTCTCGACTGAACAAAGAAAGACATCAACACCCTGGACGACATGGTGGTGAGCAAATTCTCTGTTTTTTTTTTTTTTTTTTAGAAAATGGACTAATCCTTTAATTGTACACATAATTTGTGAACACTTAACTAGCAAAACGATTGAATTTATTTTACATCCACTATACATTATTTGTGACTTCATAAGAAAGAAATCTCAAAGTAACTGCTGCATTTACAGACTTGGTATGATGCTTTCAACGCAGCTGTAGGTCCACTCCTGTTGATCAGTTATCGGCAAAACATGTTGACACACCTGAACAGAGAGCAGAACAAGATATTTATCCAAGTTTACAACTATTGTTTGTTTCTTTCAGATTTCAAATAAAAATGCATCACATAATCTTGCAATAAGAAATTGGATTGTTTAATTATTTTGCATTTAAATTCAGGCATTTAGACACTGTTTTGGAAGTAAAACGTAAATGGCTAACCATTTTAGTCCTGCCAGGAACCTCCACGGCGAATACACTCATGCCCCTGCTGCTCACACAGTTCTTACTCTGCTCGTTGTTTATGTGCACTGTCACCTTCTGATTGGACTGTGACAGAGAATAACAAACAAGAAAATCTGTAAAACAAAAACTTTGCTGTGTACTGTATTATCTAAATAAACAGTGCATTAACTTTGATGCAAGTCATTTTAAAAGGTTGACCATGTTCCTCTTGGCAGATCCAATGCACTTTCAGTCAAGTTTGTCTTGGTAATGGCTGCACAAAACATTAAAATTCTACTCATGACCTGTGTTCCTTTATATAACCAATTACAAACAACTAGAGCTGCAGTTACTTATAGTCAGGGAATGTTACACGTACAAGAAGTGCAAATCTTTATTTATTATTTTTTTATTAATATTTTAATATTTATTAAATATTTAATGTATAATTAATTAATATAATTAATATTTATTCAATTTTTTGATATTGAAAAATGGGTTGGAAATCCAAAGTTTCCACACTACTAACTAAAAATCCCTCATTAATGTAAAAATGTCAGAAAATTGCAATGTGTAAAATAAAATGTTGTGTATGTATGTGACTGTGTTCATTCACAGTGAGAGCATACTGGCAATGTGTTTAGGCCCAAAATACCCAAAGATTGATGGTTTAAACTCTGGTTGGGGCAGTAGATGAACTGAGGAGTCATTGTCAACCATTGTGCATCATAGGGTTATTTTGGGTAAATAACATTTGCAAACAAATAACCCAAAAACTACATATGAAGAGTTTGGTTCCAAAACGCAATAAATCCATTTTGACAAATTTCGGTAAAACCGTGTTTTCTATACCAAGAAAGTGAAAAGATGAAAACCAGTATTTTCTGTTACAAACTTTCACACAGCATCTTTAGGTTATAAAAACATAAAAAATTCAAATCCATAACTTGATTTTCAAAGATTTATTATAAAAACGAATTCTTTTTTCCACAAAATGCAATAAATCCATGACAGTTTTTTATTTCAAAATGCTATAAATCTATTAAATCAATGTATAAATGTGCATTCATCTTTACCATTTTATATTTATTTAGTTGACTAGTGGTATACAATGATTAAAAAATAAACATTAATGGCATTAACCAAAACACTTACTTTGTAAGAACACAATGTTTTAGCATGAGAAGCTTGATGCTGTCTGGAGAACAAGCAACCGAGTGCCTCTCGCGGAAATTATTAGCTGTTGATGGCTTACGTTTCTTTCCCGTCACAGAAAAACATCACAGGTTTGGCAATGCTATTAAAGTATTATTTTGTTTTGTTTGTTGATCACGAAGTACAAAGTAGATGAGGAAAACTAGGACTCCGTGTACTCAGCGCGCCGCCATGTTTGTTTACATTGCGTGAATGGTCCGCTGTAATATCAGAAATGGATATATTGCATTCTGTAAAAAAGCAGCAGTGGCGTTTGTCGCATTTTGGGAAAAAAGGGAGAAAAGATGACAGAATATCACGGCGGGTATTGGATTTTGCGTAAAATTAATTATTTACTTTTAACTACTGACCTGATATAATACTGATTTTGGCAGTAACTCATTTTTTTCAAAAATGGCGTTTATTGCGTTTTGGAACCAAACTCTTCATATATACCTTATTAGCTATGACTGATGAAATTCTGCTCTCTCCTTTGTACGTATAAACCAAGACGCTGTCATGGCCCTTAAGAGATTTGGCCTCTGCTTTGGAAGTGATAGACCTCTGTACAGCTGAATTCAACATTTTAATCCCAGAAGCCAGATGAACTGGCTGTAGAGTTGCTTTGGCATCTTCACAGTAGACTTCAATGACAAACGGGCAGGCCTGGTTGAAGAAAAGATATATATGTGTAGATTTAGCTTGTTTGAATACATGCTTCAGGTTAAAGGAAAACAGCACCTTTTTTCAATATTTTACTATGTTCTTACCTCAACTTAGATTAATTAATACATACCTATCTTTATTCAATGTGTACACTTAATCTTTGTACAGGGCGTCTGAATGTGTTAGCATTTTGCATTGCCCCATTCATTCTTTAGGATCCAAACAGGGATGAATTTAGAAGCCACCAAACACTTCCATGTTTTCCCTATTTAAAGACTGTTACATGAGTAACATCATCACTCCTGACTCCTCCCCCTCTCGCTCAAACTTCCTTCAATATTGCTGCGCCCAAGGTCGAAGTGCAGCAAACTAAGTGCTCTTTCGCCATACAATGTAGTTCTCATTTTTTATTCGCTTTAAAAAAAAAAAATCGCCACATTTTTTTTTGCGCCCATACCTCGTGTAACTACTCATGTAAGAGTCTTTAAATAAGGAAAACATGGGAGTGTTTGGTGGCTTCTGGATTCATCCCTGTTTGGATCCTATGGAATGAATGGGGCTAGGCCTAAATGCTAACACATTCAAATGCGCTGTACAAAGATTAATGTACGCATAGAATAAAGATAGGTATGTATTAATTCGTCTAAGTTGAGGTAAGAACATAGTAAAATATTGATAAACGGTGGTGTTTTTCTTTAAAATACTGTGATTGCAAATACACACATTTCAAAAATTAGATATTTAGATGTTTATAACAGTCACACTGTACCTCCACAATTTCTAAGCTGCCGTTATAACCCATGGCCTCCAGGGTGAGCCACAAATCCCTGGGGTCACCCTCACGATCATTTGCTTCCATCAGATTGAGCTCCAGGAAGCCTTGTCTTGTTAACTCATTTTTCTTTGTATCAAAGTTCTCTATAGGAAAACACACATTTGTAATGGTTTTCTAATGTACAAGCAAGTTCTGGGCAAAAGGCACAACTAGAAATATGAGAAAGTCACTTTTAAGATTTGACAAACTCAAAGTTTTTTACATTTAAGTGTGAACAGTATGTGAAAGACACCTTTGCAGATGGCCCAGGCCTCCTCATCACATTTCTCTCCACTGGTCCTCTGCTCAAAGAAGTTATACTCCGCAAGGCTCAACAGACCATTTCCATCCAAATCTATCACATCAAAGATGTCAGACAATGCCACCCTGTGGAATAAAAGAATATAGCATCTTTGATATCTTTCGAACCACAAAACCAGTCATAAGGGTCATCATCTGAAAGCTGAAGATATAAGCATTGATATATGGTTTGTTAGGATATGATAATATTTGGCCGAGATACAACTTTAAAATTAGAAAATCTGAGGGTGCAAATATTGAGAAAATCGCCTTTAAAGTTGTTTAAATGAAGTCCTTAGCAACACATATTACTAATCATAAATATTTTTTTATGTAATTACAGTAGAAAATAAAAAATATATCTTTATTGAACTTGATCTTTACTTAATATCCTAATGATTTTGGCATACAGTGTATTGTTGGCTATTACTACAAATATACCTGTGCTACTTATGACTGGTTTTGTGGTCCCAGGTCACGTAGCATCTTTGCATATAATTTTGGTTCTTGTAGCTCAATGTTAGAGCAATAAGCAGGCAAAAGGTTGTGGGCTCGATCCCACAATCTAAGAAAGGATGTGTCCATTTTTTTTGTGTTATGCTATTTAACACATTATGTTTCATTTTTTTGTTAATTTTCTGTTCAAATAAAACACCAGTTAAAAGTAACACAAAATGTGTTGTTCCAATAATAACAGAGATGTGTATATTCTGGAACAATGCATTTAGTGTGTTGTTTTTAACACATCCGTTCTGAACACACATAAAGATAAATTGTATACTTTATAATGCTCTGAGAGTCAGCCAGATGCAGAAATGTACATGTAATCACCCATCTCTATTCACTGTATAGCCCTAAATAGCACTATATGTGTGAATTTTTTCTTACATTATTTTTAACCAATGTAAAAAGTAAAATACTAACTTGAACTCTTTGGTTAGTTCCAGCTCTCCAGACAGGGTACGGTTGACTAGCTGAGCGGTTTTATTGGTGGTCTTCCTTGTCCTCTTCATTAGTCTGCAGCCAGTGGTAAAAGGCAGGAGGAGATATGAGCCGGCATTGAGCTCTCCCCTCCACACAAACCTCTGTCCATCAATCACAAGCATTAGACTTATACAATTATTAATAGTACAATTAAGTTATTTGATTATGATACCAATGAAGCAATATTTCATGCTACAGTATATGTCAGATAGCTTTAACATTACTGCCAAGTTTTTATGACATTGCCCTTTTCTTTCTGAACACTCAGGTGTCTCTCTCAGACACATATGTGAATATTACTTTAGAAATAAGTTTAATTATGTGCAATATGTGTTTTGTCCTATTCTCATCAATGCATTTGTGTGAAATAAATGAGGAGTTCTGACATGTGCGTCTGACATGTTTTCTTGTAAATTAGCATTTTTATCATGCTCTTATATTTAGGTTCAGTAATTTCACTTTAATGGCAATGAAAAGGTTATAAGTCAGTAATAGTCATATAACATTTTAGACTGTCTTTCGCTGCAAAAACATCTGGCAAAAACTTCCACTTCTAAAAATGAATCCACCTCTTTGGACCAGGCATAGTAAACAGTTGCAAAATCACTAAAGATGCAACTAGAAATATTGCAAATAATGAAAGTCAGTGTAAAAAAAAACCTGAACCACACATTAGGGGGCGCTGTGATCCATGGGACTGCCATATTCTGGTATATATTATACTTGGGTTGGGACACTTCTATTTTTTGAGACTTAAATGATATATTAAGTGTTTAAATCTTTTGAAAACAGAATGTCAACATTTCTTAAAGGAAAACTTTTATTTTATTTTATTTTACTATGTTCTTACCAACTTAGATGAATATAGCTATCTAACATAGCTATCTTTTTTCAATGCGTGCACTCTTAATGTTTGTACAGTGCTTCTTGAATGCGTTAGCATTTAGCCTAGCCCCATTCATTCCTATGGGTCCAAACAAAAGTTTTATTTTGTGCCACCATACTTACTCGTGTAACTACTCATGTAACAGTCTTTAAATTGGGAAAACGTGGAAGTGTTTAGTGGCTTCTAAATTCATCCCTGTTTGGAGCCATAGGAATGAATGGGGCTAGGCTAAATGCTAACACATTCACGACGTGCTGTACAAAGATTAAAAGTGCATGCATTGAAAAAAGATAGATATGTATTAATTCGTTGAGGTAAGTTGAGGTAAGAACATAGTAAATATTGAAAAACTGTGGTGTTTTCCTTTAAAAGAAAGCATACAGTAATTTACAAAAATTAGCAGAAGTGTTTGGCCCTTACTGACCTCCTTATCTCTCAATTCAGTAAAGCAAACTAAGGTTGAATCTTCTTTGGTCTCGTTCCCCGTCACCACATACAGAGCTGTGTCCACACACATCCATGGGGAAAGCTTCTCTGATGAGGCACACACAGTTCATAACTTATATTTACAAAAAACACAAATCTGTTAATTCCGTTAAATCAATAGCACATGTGGTCATAAGCTTTCACTATAAATGTATGTACAATGTACTTACCAGGAATCTGGCTTAGGTTAAGGGGCTGTATGGTCAGGTGAACATTGGTTGTCTTTGGGATATGCAAGCGATACTGGAGGGAAACTATCGTTCCATCTTCTTCCAAATAAAAACAGCCTTTCATAAGTGTATGATGCCAATTCTGGTGAAATAAGTGGCACAACACTGATGTAAATGTAATTCATGTAATAATTTTAGCAACAATGCTTAGGGATGAAGGGGAAGATACCACATGCAACCACATGGTGACACTATAGTAAAAGCTTTGCTTAAACAAAGGCATATTCAAAGATGTTATGTCTAAAATATATAGGGGTCAATAAAAATGTATTTGGTCATTATCTACAATAAAAATAACTTAATACATTTGTGACAACTGTCACTTTATTCTAAAAAACCTACTTAGTTTAAATACTTTTAGTATTTTTTTAATAATAATGACATCTCAAACTTGTAAAATGTCAGACGGGGCAACTGTTTGTACACATTTTAAGTTTAAGGCAACTGTTAAAAATGATTAAAAATTCAAAATAAGATACATTGGCAATATTTTATGTTCGAAACCTTTTCTATAAACAAATTTCAGGAATATCAGTAGTTGTTGGGATGTTAGGATAATTGTAAAACTTTTCCAACTTTGTCCAACAATTTGTATGTTCTTCAATATCAAGGTAGTACAAATCTAATTCCATAAATTATTAGCCTTTTATTAAGAAGTTTACAAACATAAACACTAAACATGATATCACATCATTCAGTGAATACCAGGTGGTCTTTATAGCGGGATGAAATAGCTAGTTTAATGTAATGGGTAGGCTGGTACACTTTCTGTGTAAAACTAGAAAAAAATGCTATTTTATCAAATACATTTTAATTGTATTTAAAAAGTATATTAATACATTTGATGTCACAGACAAAAGCTTATACCAGCATCCAAGTAGAAGTCTGTTAAATGTAAATTTATTGCAGCAGATGTCATTTGGTGAAACCAGAAAGTCAAAACAAAAGGTGCAAATGAATGCCTCTAAAAAAACAACAACATTACGCTAAATAATTTTAATAAGCTAACAATTTAGCTAATAATTTTAGTTGTAATAAAGCTTAAGGTTGTCTATAAGTGTTTTATACTCTTTTAATGATTGTTCTTCAATTTATTGTTCTCAATTTATTTATTTATTTTTTGGAAAAGTTGTTTTACACTTTCACACTATTTTCAGGATTACAATTTTAAATGGCACTATCAAATTAACAAAAACCAGCATGACACAGGGAGCGCATTATCTGGAAAAAAAAGACAATGATTGGTTGTACCACCTGACATTTTTTTGAATAGGGATATCAAAAATATTGTGGGGAAAACATTAAAATGTACTGAAATTAACACATTTTTCCTGACTCAAAAATATGCATTACATACATTTCTTAAACATTTGCCATTTCCCGTCATCTTTAGGATCAGTTTAGCCTCTAGCCAGACCAATAAACAAACAAATGGCGGAAGTAAAGTTTGGGCCAGGAATGTAACCATGATAACACGAGTGCGTCCGTTGAAACCGTCTATAGTATAATGATACTATCAAGGATGCAATATTAATAAACAACACTACAATATATATATCAAACACACTATCAATGTAAATTCAAAAAAGGGCTGAGAAAGCCTATAAATTCTTGTTTAAATCGAGTCTTTTTGTTCTTTTAACTGCTGTTGTTCGGGTCCAGCTAAAATGCTACAGCAAATATACTCTCAATCATCAAGTAATCAAAAAATCAGAGTCAAACAGCCTCTTTTCAGAGCCAACAGAGAGTAGTTTTCAGAAATAAACCTTGTCCTGAGGTGCCACAGAGGCCTTTTAATGTTTAGAATTGGTTTATGCTTCTTTTCTAAGTGCTAAAAACATGCTCCTGAAATGACACTTCTTCAACAAAAGCAATTTCCTTCCAGAATTTATGCCGGGTTGTGAAACGTGTTAAGGATCAAATCATAACACTTGGGTGGTTTGTCCACCCCGAATCAAAATGAAGAAAAGCGCCCGAGGCAAGTGTCTGCTTTAAAAGACCCTGATGTAGTGTCCCAAGGAGATGGGTCACTCGGCCGGACTAATACACTGCCCTGTCACCTCCCAGAAACCTCTGTAATTTAAAGACCAGTGCACATACCGCGAGCCACCATAAAAACACACAACCCGGCCCTTTCCAATTCCTACACCAATTATCAAGCTTCTGGCTCAGGTAATACAACAAGCTGGAACTGAGACGATAGAACTTTCTTCACCCGAGAGCATCTCGTTTTTTTCCATTCCCTTTGCTTTGACGAGTTCGGTCATTATTTTTCTGTGGTAAAGCAAACCAGCTGAAGTTAAAGTCAAAAAGAGTGCAAACAAAGGGAAAGGGATCAATAGCGGAGCTCCACTCACATCGACCAGGTGATAATTTGCCACCAAAAGGCTTCGATACAACAAAAACACTGCAAATGTATAGCTGCCCGTGAGGCAACTGAGTTTGGACAAAGTTTACGTTGTGGGCAACATGGAAATTGCTAGATATGAAGAAGTGATTCAATTGAAGTATTACAGAATTTATTCCTGAATTTTTTCCATGAAGGGGATTGTGTGACGATTATTTTTATAACAGTAAACTTAAGTAAAGGGTTTTCTAATCTAAGGCACAGTCATATAACAAAGCACTATACTGTTCAATTAACATTTACATTCATTATTAATAATTATTGAATAAAATTGTTTCACCATAAAATATTGTTCATGATCTTACATGGCTGTTCATGGGGGTCTACGAATGCAAAGCAATTAAGCTTTTCGGTTATCTGAAAGGGCATCCATTATGCCAATTTTTACAAGATTTAATATCTTTAAGGAGTGTGTGATGGACCCTATGACACAGTCTAAATGAAACTGGTGCCGTCTAAAATCTTTTTTCATAGCTGGTACCTGCAGAGATTTGAGATCTCCAAGTCTGCTTGTCTTGCTACTGCCAGTACCCATAGTGATGTTAGTGGATAGAGATGACCTGCGACTGCGAGCTGAAGAAGGTCTGGATGAAGAGCGACTTTCTGTCATAAACATGAAATAGAACGTAAACTAAAAGCAGTGCGGGTTTTATTTAAAAGAGCAAATTATAATGCACTCATACAGTAAAAAAAAACATTTATATGAAAATGTTATGTTTCCTCATTTTAAACGAGAAATAGGATGTAGGGCTGTATAACGATTAATCGCAACTAATTGATTGCAGAATATATATATGTATATGTGTATATGTATATATATATATATATATATTTATATATTAAGTATTTATATGTAATATCAATTATATATAAATAAAACATGTATATACACACACATGTAAATATTTCTTATATATATACTGACCTAAAGGATTATTAGGAACACCATTCTAATACGGCGTTTGACCCCCTTTCGCCTTCAGAACTGCCTTAATTCTACGTGACATTGCTTCAACAAGGTGCTGAAAGCATTCTTTAGAAATGTTGGCCCATATTGATAGGATAACATCTTGCATTTGTGGGAGGCACATCCAGGGCACGAAGCTCCCGTTCCACCACATCCCAAAGATGCTCTATTGGGTTGAGATCTGGTGACTGTGGGGGCCATTGTAGTACAGTGAATTCATTGTCATGTTCAAGAAACCAATTTGAAATGATTCAAGCTTTGTGACATGGTGCATTATCCTGCTGGAAGTAGTCATCAGAGGATGGGTACACGGTGGTCATAAAGGGATGGACATGGTCAGAAACAATGCTCAGGTAGGCCACAGCATTTAAATGATGTCCAGTTGGCACTAAGGGGCCTAAAGTGTGCCAAGAAAACATCCCCCACACCATTACACCACCACCACCAGCCTGCACATTGGTAGCAAGGCATGATGGATCCATGTTCTCATGCTGTTTACGCCAAATTCTGACTCGACCATCTGAATGTCTCAACAGAAATCGAGACTTATCAGACCAGGCAACATTTTTCCAGTCTGCAACTGTCCAATTTTGATGAGCTTGTGCAAATTGTAACCTCTTTTTTCTATTTGTAGTGGAGATGAGTGGTACCCGGTGGGGTCTTCTGCTGTTGTAGCCCATCCGCCTCAAGGTTGTGCATGTTGTGGCTTCACAAATCCTTTGCTGCATACCTCGGTTGTAACGAGTGGTTATTTCAGTCAAAGTTGCTTTTCTATCAGCTTGAATCAGTCAGCCCATTCTCCTCTGACCTCTAGCATCAACAAGGCATTTTGGCCCACAGGACTGCCACATGCTGGATGTTTTTCCCTTTTCACACCATTCTTTGTAAACCCTAGAAATGGTTGTGTCTAATAAATCCCAGTAACTGAGCAGACTGTGAAATACTCAGACCGGCCCGTCTGGCACCAACAACCATGCCAAGCTCAAAATTGCTTAAATCACATTTCTTTCCCATTCTGACATTCAGTTTGGAGTTCAGGAGATTGTCTTGACCAGGACCACACCCCTAAATGCACTGAAGCAACTGCCATGTGATTGGTTGATTAAATAATTGCATTAATGAGAAATTGAACAGGTGTTTCAAATAATCCTTTAGGTGAGTGTATGTTGGGCCCTAAAACAAACACACTGCAATATCTTTAGGCGCTGCTAGAAAAACATAGATCACTGCACTTTTAAGTGAAGATTTTTGTTGGGTATTTGTTTTCATTTAACATATATCATAAAGTAAGCAGAAAAATAAGGGAACAGGTATAAAATGGGATCAGGGGATGACACAGGCTGGACTCGAACCCTGGTTCCTTTGAACCCAAAGCTCTTATGCAATGTATCATAAGCATTTTGCACCACAATTGGCCACAGCTCTGAAGTTCAGGTATGTAATACAATGTTTAATGTTGAGTTCATCTTCCATTGAATTTGCAGTGCATCATTACTAGACCTGTACCTACTCATAACAATGACAACTATGATTACCTTAATCAAAAGGTTTCTAAAGCTCCGCCCCACACAAAGCCTCTATTGAGTTTATATTATGATGCATGGCACCAATCCAAATGAGTCCATTTGTCACCACACATAGAGGGAGATCAATAGCTAAACCATTAGCTGCTATTTAATAACCTGCAGTGTGAAAAATAAAAACAGAATTGTGTGTGTTTGTTTTTGTGTGTGATTCTTTGGAAACCAGATGGACACATGTGTTCCTATATAGCTCAGTGGTACAGCATTGCGTTTGCAGTGCAAAAGGTCATGGGTTCGAACTCAGGAGACGCAAATACTGATACAAATGTATAGCTTGTGATGCACTATAAGTAGCTTTATAGTATAATTAGTTAAAGTGCAACCATTACATTGCTAAAAATATTTATTTTGTGTATATGGTATAAAACAATGTGTTTGCGTGGTTTATTGACTCATCAATGGTTTATTAAAGAGTAACTAAACCCTAAACCAACTTTTTTAAGGTAATGATCTGTAAGAATGATGCTTTATTAGTGCTGTTCATTGATTTTAGTACGTTTTTTGACATTTGGATATAAACAGTGTTGGGGCTAGTTACCCAAAAAAGTAATATATTACTTATTACATATTACTCTCAAAAATAGTAATGCCTTACTTTACTTTATTACTCCCTGGAGCAAGTAACTAGTTATATTACTAGTTATATTACTAGTTAAATTTTTTTCTGGACAAGAATGTTTATTTGGGCAAGCCACGGCCAAGAAAACATCCAAACACAAAACTCCCAAATCAATAAAAAGTTACAATTTTATTAGATTAAATTTGACAACAATTTACTCATTCAAAATACAGGGATGACAACAGGTTGCAATTCATTTTAGATGGACACCTTTAAATGGACAGCTGATGAAAGAATGACGGTTCACAATAAATTATTTCCTGATTAAGACTTCCAAGAGTTCTGTATTCTTAGCAGTGGGATACCATGATGTTAGTGCACATTATTTACCCACCCACTATACACAGCAATGCACAGCAAATTCATCCAACACCCAAACATATAAATATATCAATTTAACACCGCAAAGTAATAAATACACAATCAATTCAATAAATATCATTAATATCACTCAAGCTAAAGACACGGCCTTCGTCAATTACAGTAAAATTGATATACAAAATTGATGGGATAAACAACCTGCACGCAACCCCTGTTTACATACAAACAAACAATGAAATGAGCGCCGGGAGACTGTGGCATAACCTCACATTCATCAAGGTCTCCACGGCAAGAAAACCCACCGTAAATACACCACATTTTAATACAACATAAAAATTACTGCTGGCTTCCTTACCCGCTACCGGACGTGGGGCACAGCGTTCGGAGAAACATTAAAGAGTGTGCACTTCACCGTCAAGTTATTTTCCTTCCGTTGAACATAATAAAATAATGACTGAATCTCCACGCGTCGAAAGTAGCTTTCTGTTGCTGGGAACCTTCCTCTGAAAAAAAGCTTGCCGCTGTTGACGCTTCCATTTTCCCGATCTGTCTTTGAGTGTGCCGCTCTGTGCTGCTGGCTGCCGGGTGTCAACCAATCAGTGATGGTAAATGATACCTCGTGCCAAACTTAGACCAATCACTGTTCCATTCACGCCCTCCTCCACTTCCCTTTTGTTCTCTGTGTTGTGTGCCTTGTGTGATGAAGGTGCTACTGGCGAATGTAACGCAAGTAACTAGCTCGGGAAAACTGTAATAGTATTACCATTTTCAGACGGGTAATGCGTTACACTACTAGTTACTGAAAAAAGTAATATTATTACAGTAACGCGTTACTTTGTAACGCGTTACACCCAACACTGGATATAAAGTGTTTCAATACTGCAATATATGGTGTAAAAACGTCTGAGTGCTGCCCTCTTCAGGTTAAACGGTGGCTACTGCAGTTAAATTTTCCTATTGGATGTTGAGTCCAAAAAATGACTCGTGACGTAAGCAGATTCAAGCTCGCCACGCCCTTGTTACGATCTCACCACACACTTGGTACGAGCTTAGTTCGTCCCCTCTATCTCCGTTGGGATCTGCCCACTTTTCTTGCATTTTTCAAATTTTGCCAGTGGGCGGAGTCAGGCTCTGACCAGGGGTTTAGTTACGCTTTAAACTCATCGATCTGAAAAGCACTGTGTCCCTGATTGGCCAGCTATTCTGTATGTTGTGATTGGCCTGAATACCTCTGACGTCAGCCATAAATATGACGCCCCTTACCATGTTTGAAAGATTCGCTCACAATGCAATGCTGACAGGAGTTAACTTACAGGCTGTGAGTCAAAACGGGAGGAATTATGATATTATGATAATGTCGTTCTTGTCCACGTCATCCGGCCCGGAAAGTGAACTGTTGCCTACAATCTGTGTATTTGTTGTAGTCCAAGAAAAGAGATTTACGTTGGAAATGATAACTTGCGTCAACATTTTCCTTGGGGTTTGTACCTTTTGCATATCGTTAACATGTACAAATACACATCTACACAAAAAAGGAAATGTAAAATCGCAAATCGGACGATAGTTGCTCTTTAACTCTTTCGCCGCAATTGACGAGATATCTCGTCAATCAAGAGAAAACGCTTCCCTGCCAATGACGAGTATTTCCGTCTTTCTGCAATACCGTTCCGCAACTTTTTAAACCCGGAAGTATTGCCCTATGGCAAGCGGCTGCATGTCCATGTCTGTTTTAAAGATCGCTCTGAATGGGATCTCTATGAAAGTCCGTCACAAAAATGGAATTATCTCAGTTTTTTGCTCAAAATGTGGTGTTTTTGCAGAACCTACCCATATTCAAAAGCTCATTACAAAAGAACTACTGGAGGTAGGATGAAACGTTTTTTTTTGTTTGAAACCAGAGGGTCTGTTCTTTCATTTGGTATATTGTATGTTTACATATTTAAAGAAGAACATTTTCTGGAAAGCATTAAACTTTTGTAAAAATCATGAAAAACGCTGGCTGGCAACTTTTTTTAAAAATGCTGGTGGAGAAAGAGTTAAAGGGGGGGTTTAATGGTATTTCAAGCATTCTGACTTATTAACACAGTTATAGAGTTGTTTCCTCATGCTAAACGTAGGCAAAGTGTCAAAAATGCAGTTGGGCGTGTTTCAGAGTATTTCTGTGCCGAATGCACTTCGCCAGGGTTTGTACAAGTTTCGGCTAATTTTTTTCCATTACAGTTCTAACTGACGTTTCAGGGGTTTTCGATACGTATCATTTCTTTATATGGGCTTCCGCCGGAAAACTTCCCCCGGAAAACCCCGCCCAGCCGTCGGTCAGTGGGAGACGCTAGAGCTTGCTAACAGCTTATCACGCCACTCAGCTTTGTTTAATTTCAAAAGTCAACAATGGCACAACAAGAAGTGTGTTTTTGGATGTAAGGAGAAGACATCCAACCTTATGGAAACAATGGATATAGTTTATTATCCGGATTAGCAGCGGAGTTTTGCGTGTGTGTTTGATGCAGTGGATTTTCAGAACCGGGTCATGACGAGTTACACGTGGTAAGTAAGACTTCTGTCTATGTTGGAAATAGGCGCGTGTATATTATATAAATGACACGAACATGTAGTGAATCATAAGTTAAAACAGTGTTGTATAGTGTTGTATGACTCGTACTCGCTCCTCCCGTGTTATAACTCCTCCTTCTTCATTTTTTCGTACGTTATCGGAAAGATTCTGTAAAGCTAATCTTTCTTTTATAAATCTGATTAAACTAAAGACTCTTCAGAGATATAAAGGATGTCATACTACTCCATAGGTACTCCAGATTAATATCAGAAATGCAGAAACAGCGTGTGTTACGTGAGCTTTAACAATTTTTTTAAAAAAAGTTGTACTGCTGTGGGACATTTGACATTTTATCTACAACTATTTTTAACAAAACTTTAGTGATTCTGTTTCATCAGTTATCCCTTAGACATTCATATAAATCCCAACCTAAAATTTCTAACCCATCATACCTTTCCTCTGCGTGATGTCCGGCTGTGTTCTGGGCTGTATCTCTGGGGCTGGTTGGGACTCTAAGCTCTGTGGAGAGCTGTCCATCTGGTTGCCAAAGTTCTGCCTCTTCAGTCTGGCATCAGCCTCAAGCTTTTCCAATGCTGCAGTCTGATTCTGCTCTACTGTAGACTCAAGAAGCCTGCAGAACTAAAGAGCAGCCTGCCTTGCAATACAAACTACAACTTTAAATGAAATGGATATTTCTGCACAATCCCTGGAAAACTTACCTCTGCATAGTCTAACTTTCCGTCTTTGTTAACATCTGCTAGAGAAAAGATTTCATCCACTTCCTTAGGTGACATTTTTTCTCCCATCTGAATGACAAAGAACATATGGCTTAATTTGTAAAGCATTGCATTAGCAGCACAAAGGTCCTTTGGATAAAAGCATATGCCACATGCATAGGGCTACAATATCACAAATTGCTTGTTTGATGAGAGAATTTAACAGATTCATCACTTACTGAAGTAAGAACTTTGCTGAGCTCATCATGTGAGATGTATCCATCACAATTTATATCAAATTTCTTAAAAATTCTCATAAGCTGGTCTGACTCAGCTGGTTTTTCTTGCTTGAGTATCTCACAAAAGTCATCAAAATTCAGCTTCTTAGTTCCAGGGGGCCAATATTTGTCCAAAGCCTTCTGAGATGGATTTCTACCTGCTTGCTGAAGAACTAAGAAACAAAACAAGAAATTGACAAACTATTTGCACTGACAAATAACCTGGGGTGTGTGACACATAGTAGTGGCAAAAAAGAAATGTTCAACTTTGAACAATTGACACCTCAATTTGAATTCAAATATTTTATTGAAGATTAATAACATGTTGTATTGGTGTGTTTAGAGTATGAACTAAATTGTTATTACAAAATATTACTACAGAAGCCCAAATTCCCTAATATGCTGTGGATTTTGCCCAACGAATAGCTTAAAGGGGACATTTCACAAGACTTTTTTAAGATGTCAAATAATACTTTGGTGTCGCAAGAGTATATATGTAAAGTTTTAGCTCAAAATACCATACAGATAATTTATTATAGCATGTTAAAATTGCCACTTTGTAGTAGGTGTGAGCAAAAATGTGTCCTTTTTAATGCAAATGAGCTCATTTCTGCACTAAATAGCAGTGCTGTGGTTGGATAGTGCAGATTAAGGGGTGGTATTATCCCTTCTGACATCACAAGGGGAGCCAAATTTCAATGACCTATTTTTTCATATGCTTGCAGAGAATGGTTTACCAAAACTAAGTTACTGGGTTGATTTTTTTTTCACATTTTCTAGGTTGATAGAAGCACTGACCCAATTATGGCACTTAAACATGGAAAAAGTCTTTAATTTTGTCCATTTTGTACCATTTGGCTCATGTTTTAATGGTTTATTTAACCTGGGGTAAAGTTACTACTGTATGTGAGCATTCCTTATAATATTTTAATTATGTTTTTAATTGTAAGTCACTAACATTGTTATGGCTCTCAGGAATACTCGTTTCTGATTGGTCACTTAAGACAATCCGACTTCCAAAGTCTGTTTTTGCACAATAACAACCACTGAAACTGATAACACCGTTCATCCAGGTACTGCGAGCCATATTGACTGATACAACTAGTACAGTATAACCTGTTTAATATATAACTCCCAGATGCCAAATGCCAGAATTAAATTAGTTACAAATATGCTCCTAACGTGAGATAATTAATGTACACCCACCTGGTTGTTATGGCAACTCATCAGTTTTTTTGGGAGGATAAAACTGGCTGGATGAACATTATTTTATAGGATGCCAAACATATAGTCATGCATTCAAATATTTGTTATATTGGTTTTAAAGAAGAACATGCTGGTGAAGTGGTTGTATGGGAGAGGTTATGCTCACCTGTGCACAGCTGCTCTTTTGAAGTCATGTTTACCAAACTGGATCTAAGTACAGAAAGATAAGCAGCCCTGCATGTCATGTAAAATCTTTCTTCCTCCGAGCGCTGCATTTTGACTGGATAGCCAACAGTATTATCACTGCATGTTTTAAACTAGTTCGGTCTTGTGAGACACAGAGATCGGTTTTGTATTTTATGGTTTGTGATGTTGCTCACTCGCGCCTGATTGCCATGACTGCTGTGTCCAAACAAACCCTGTTCAACGGTGCACAGTTCAAATGAAACAGCAGGAAACAACTGCTTTAAGTTAGGGTATTACAATATGTATTTATTTATTTCCAGTTCTGTGTTAGCAAGTGTAATATAACGCGACGACCGTATATTAACATTATTTTCACGTACATAGCATGACACAATTATGGCAGAATAGAGTTAAAACACTCTACCACAGACTGAATGATAAGTGTTTCCAGTGGGACCTATATTACTGCCGCACCGCGCCAAACTACAAATACGCGGCGCCAGTGCAATAGTGTCTTGCCTGAACATCAAACTTACAACAAGAGAAACAGTTAAAATGCCGTAAGTGTATCTACCGTTTATAATTGACAATTGGTCGATATTTGATAAGAAATGCATCACATAATGATGTAACTTGACGTAAGTGTGGTTAACTAATAGCGATAAGAAAGTGTCAGTGAAGTGTAACTTAGTGTCAAGGTTTATCAGACAGTTGGTAACGTTATACAGTCTACACAACGCTGATCTTATCCTAATAACACGGTTAAAGAGGTTATAAGTAACGACGTTTGTTCGGTCAAAAAAATTGAACTTCCCATACCGGGAGTCGAACCCGGGCCGCCTGGGTGAAAACCAGGAATCCTAACCGCTAGACCATATGGGATGTTACGCGTGTCTATGCGCAACTCGCTCAGCATAAAGAATAGGAGCAACATATCAGCACTAATACGCCTTCAGTACGTTTTTGTTAATTTTTGTAAGACTTTTGTATTTGTAATGCAATGATGTATGCAGTTGTTCAACTGTATTAGAGTGAGGCGCTTTGGCAGTGTTTCCATTCCCTCCCACAACAACAAAGAGAAGCGCGCACAAAAGCTTAGCATTTCGCAGTAACGTTAACTTAGTTGAAAACAGATTTGTTAGTTTCCCGCGTTGACTCAACCATGCTAGCTTTCACAGGTTTTGAGAGAAATCATGAAGAATCGGGAATAAAAAGCCGCTGCAGAAATCTGCTTAACGTTAACTTACATGTTTGTGTGGTATATTATGCACACTCTAGCATAATCCACACACATTTCTAAACCCAAACGTTTACATAAACAGCTATGCCAGTTTTTAAAAACTGATGTACATTGTTTTCAATTCCTGCATCATCATTTTATAAATTCTTGTCAGAAATCATCTTTTTTTTTTAGATTAAACAAAACTATTTTAGAACCTATTAAGTTCCTTCCACGGTACATACAGTACAGCAAATTTAAGCGTGTATGATAAAGTTCATTCTCATGTCAAACTTTTAATTTTCCTTACAGTGTGAAGAGATCCCTTCAGTTACAGGACAAAGAAAATGTAAGTTCACTTTAATTCAGAACCAATGATGTTTTATAAAAGCAGATGCCTATGTAAAGTAAGGGTTGGTTATTAAAACAAGCATATAAAGTAGAAGCATAAACAACTATTTAAAGCAAACCTGTATTTAGAATAGGCTTGTGCCGGTGTTAAATTTTCATGTTGCGGTGATTTATGAAGGTTTTATTACGGTAGTCGGTATTACCACGGTGTTGAAATGCATTACAAAAACAAGTTGAAAGATGAGCAAATGTCATTATTATAGTGCAAATAAAAGATTCAATAACTTAAACTTGTTAAAATGATATAAATAAAACAATACACAGTAAACTGAACCAATCAGATTCAAACAGAATAAAGTCCAAACTGCAAAAGCAGTCAACTTTAGTGGTTTAAATGATTAAATTGCAAAATATCATCAGTCCATATGCAGCCTGACAATGGAAAGCCACTTTGACCGTTGACTGAATGGCTTCAGCTAAAAATGAGCCAGCAGCAGCACTGCTAGATGATTGGATACTCTGTAAAACAGAGAAGAAAAATATTACTTCATGCCTTAAAGATGCATTTTAGACAATTATAGAGAATAAAAGAAGGTAAAGCTTACTGATAGTTTGTCTTTTTACTTGTTTGTATGATTAAATATGATACATAAATATATGTGTTCCTTTCATTTTAGTAAAAGAACACATACAGCTAAATATGCCGATTTGTATTCACAGTACTGTTTATTCAACATACAGAGTCAAATAAATTACGTAACATATTTAAATGGTTGTTATTACTGACTGACAGTCAGACAGTGACACATCACTTAATTCACATAACACATTTAACAGTCAATGCAAATATAAATAATGTACACAATTCAAATATACATAAAACACAATTTAGAAGATTAAAATCATTTTTTTCTGTAAAAAGATAATTTACCAGTGTAAAGATACTGAAATTTGGGTTATATGATCAAACTTGCGTGACCTGGTAAGAACTCTAGCAGCTGCGTTTTGCACTAACATTAATTGTAGTCTGTTTAACTGTTTGATCAACTTAACGTTACCTGTCAAGCTCAGTGTCAGCTATAATTAATAGTATATGTTTTACCAGATAGCAAGCGGTAGGATAGCTAATACGTTAGCTTAATACACGTAATGATATTAGACAAACCAAACAGCGTAACGTTAGCTAGCGGACATTAGCATTGCTAAGCGGAAACTTAACTGTTATTATTTAGACACAAGATATGAAATATGATGCCATTTATCTTACCTTTATCTCCGTGAACTGTGGATGATTGTCTGGAAGATGCATAAGGTTAGTGTTCCCGTAATTTTCTGACCCATTCCGTCCACAAATTTTACACATAGGGGAATTGTCTATCAGCACTCCCTCTTTGTTTTTTCACGAAGCCAAAAAAACTTCCATACTTTACTCCATACATTATTTTTGTAATGTGTAAAAATAGTCAGCAGCAGCAGCACTCATCCTTCCGTCATCTTTCTCCACGAGAGTCTGTAGGTGTGCACCTGCGTATGAGTGACACCTGCGCAGCATCCGTGCAGTGTAATTTGAACCGGTCAAAGGAAAAATAATAATGCACGTCTTTTCGCGGTAATTTGAAGACCCCACAATAACACTACCGTGCAGTTTTACTACCGTGGTTTACCGTATTGCCGAACACCGGCACAAGCCTAATTTAGAATTTAGTTTACCTATTGTGATTATTATTACTATATCTTATTAATGAAACGGTACACACTTATTTTATAATTATCTATTTTAGAGTCCAACTAAGAGACATTCACCAGTAAGAAATTATTCCCCCATGACTGGAACCCGGTTGATGAGTCCTGCACCAAAATCTGCAGGTACTGAAATCCAGAATCTATGTGCAGCTACTGTGTCATAAAAGCCTTATTTTTGCCCTTCAGCAGTTTTCATTTTTGATTTTTACTGTGAACATCATGTGTGTGTACCTCTTTTCTTTTTATAATCACTATAAACAATCCCCTGCTCATACTGTTGCCTTAATATCATAAAGTAAGAGTCTATGGATCTTACATTTAGATCAGCTATCTGTGTATCCATTAATAACTGCTTTGCTCTTGCCTATTTGATAAATCACTGACATTTAGTGTGTCATCAGCAGGTACTTCCAAAGCAGGTGGAAAGAAAACCAATACCCCTAAAACAAAAAAGCTTTTGACAGATGCCGAGAGGTAAGGATGCAGGCAAGCCTCTCCACCTAAACATATTAACACAGTAACAAATCGAAAACATCCCAACACTGTAGTGCAATTAACATACATCCCGATTCCCTAATGACTTTATTGTTTAACTATTAGCATAGAAGTAGAAGAACCACTGAAGTCATATTATTTTTAGGAGGTTACTAACATTGGTATAACTGAAGCAGTGGGACAGAAGAAGAAATTTGTCCTCATTACTGAATATTTCCTTTGTCCCACTTGGCTGATAGCCATTATGACTGATCAGAATTTAATGACAGGACATGGAGGGAATTTCATCACCAGCCAAAAACCTCGTTGATTTACACAACACTAAAAATAGTTGGATAAGGAGAGTTTAAGAAAAGACCTATTTCCTTTGCAACGCATACTAACAGAGCTCCGTGCGATCCATCAAGACTAGCATTAGTTTTGAATTTTATAGTGCAGTCATTTAAGAGGAAGCTAGTTAAATATATATAAAAACATCAATAAAGAGAGCGGGCTTATGATTCATTTACGAAAGTATTCATTTGCGAAGTCAACGGATCTCGTGCAAAATGTAGAAGAGATCCTGAGCATGATTGGGCGAAGGGGGTCGTGTAAGATTTTGCCAACTTTTGAATTTGTCTCCTAATATTTTTAAACATGTATTAAAAATGCATTAATATCTTATTCTTAGTCAGCTAGTGCTGCCCTGGAATATTGAATGTGAAGCAGGAAGTCTGTGCGAAGTCTTGTATTCTGGCCGGATCTTTCATTGTACCGTATGTGCAATTTAAAAATAATACAATATTTTTTATTCTGTCCTAGAATTGTCTTTCTCAGAAGCAAGGTGAAAAGATCTCTCAAGGACATGATGAAATACAGGCACCAGCTGGAGACACTACTGGTATGTAAATGTAATATAGTATGGCCTCAGTTTAACATGTAGTACTGTATGTATTGAAGTATGGTTTATATACTGGCGAGACTAGACCTAGACATTGACATTAGCACATGCTCAATATACACTCACCTAAAGGATTATTAGGAACACCTGTTCAATTTCTCATTAATGCAATTATCTAATCAACCAATCACATGGCAGTTGCTTCAATGCGTTTATGGGTGTGGTCCTTGTCAAGACAATCTCCTGAACTCCAAACTGAATGTCAGAATGATTTAAGCAATTTTGAAGGTGGCATGGTTGTTGGTGCCAAACGGGCCGGTCTGAGTATCAGTGGCGGTTCTACACGGAGGCCAAGGGTGGCCCGTGCCTCTGTAGACATGTCCCTGGCCACCCCTGTGGCCACCCCGAGCTGACCAAATAAAAAAGTATAAATTTATTTAGATTTTACACGCGAGCGCCAAAAGCGGAACTAATGCGACGCAACGTCGTCTACACTGGCAAATTAGAGCGGCGCTCCCAATCACTGTAGCAGGCTGCGGGTGATGCTCGGCGAATTTGTCCCCAATCTCCCGATGTTTTGAATGTGTATGCAGGTTTGGGCACTGGTAAGGACTCTAGCCGACTTGACATTGGGACACTGTTCACTTTTTCTCCTGTGACGTGGCTGCTTAAGCGCGGTGATCATTCACAGCTGTTACTCATCAACAACCGGTAAAACCAACATCTCGCTAACTTTTTAAAGTTTACACATTGTAAAAAGCGCTGTTATTATGCTCTTACATATACGTTCATACAATTGGAGGAATATAATTAAATGTTACATATAAAAATTTTTACAATTTAAAATAAATATTATTTTAAATACTGATTAGATTGTGGTCCCTAACTGTCTAGCAATGTGTGTTTATATGTAAACTAAAACAAACGTTTGTCTTGATAAAAGTTTGCATTTCATAAAGTTTATTGAGTAGGCTCGCATGATTATCGGTTGGGGGGCTTTAGAAAAGAGCCAAGCTCCCCTTTTGCACCTGCACTCACTCTTGTATTAAATAAATATTTATATGATTGTAAAGTAAAATAAAGTTTACGGGGCAGTTTCCCGGAAAGTGATTAGACTAGTCCTAGACTAAAATAAATGTAAGAGCTGTCCAAACTGAAAACAACTTGCAATGCCATATCTTAAAATACACCAGTGCCTTTTGTTTTGCTTCAAAATGCACACAAGTAATGTATTTAGTAAGGCATGTTTGTTAAAACTAGTTATATGTCCTAATTAAACTTTAAGGCCTAGTCCTGTCTTAAACTAATTTCTGTAACCACCCCTATTATCTTTAATATAATTTCTTGCCATTTTTTGTGTGCCCCTCTGGTAAAACACTGGCCCCTCCTTGGCCCCCCTAGTGAAATTTGTCTAGAACCGCCACTGCTGAGTATTTCACAATCTGCTCAGTAACTGGGATTTTCACGCACAACCATTTCTAGGGTTTACAAAGAATGGTGTGTAAAGGGAAAAACATCCAGTATGCGGCAGTCCTGTGGGTGAAAATGCCTTGTTGATGCTAGAGGTCAGAGGAGAATGGGCCGACTATTTCAAGCTGATAGAAGAGCAACTTTGACTGAAATAATCACTCGTTACAACCGAGGTATGCAGCAAAGCATTTGTGAAGCAACAACACGCACAACCTTAAGGCGGATGGGCTACCGGGTACCACTCATATCCACTACAAATAGAAAAAAAGGCTACAATTTGCACGAGCTCACCAAAATTGGACAGTTGCAGACTGGAAAAATGTTGCCTGGTCTGATGAGTTTCGATTTCTGTTGAGACATTCAGATTTTAGAGTCAGAATTTGGCGTAAACAGCATGAGAACATGGATCCATCAAGCCTTGTTATCACTGTGCAGGCTGGTGGTGGTGGTGTAATGGTGTGGGGATGTTTTCGCGGCACACTTTAGGCCCCTTAGTGCCAATTGGGCATCGTTTAAATGCCACAGCCTACCTGAGCATTGTTTCTGACCATGTCCATTTCTTTATGACCACCATGTACCCATCCTCTGATGGCTACTTCCAGCAGGATAATGCACCATGTCGCAAAGCTTGAATCATTTCAAATTGGTTTCTTGAACATGACAATGACTCACTGTACTAAAAATGGCCCCCACAGTCACCAGATCTCAACCCAATAGAGCATCTTTGGGATGTGGTGGAACAGGAGCTTCGCGCCCTGGATGTGCATCCCACAAATCTCCATCAACTGCAAGATGCTATCCTATCAATATGGGCCAACATTTCTAAAGAATGCTTTCAGCACCTTGTTGAATCAATGCCATGTAGAATAAAGGCAGTTCTGAAGGCGAAAGGAGGTCAAACACAGTATTAGTATGGTGTTCCTAATAATCCTTTAGGTGAGTGTATATACAGTATATGAGTGATTGACAGATTGATTTCTTAAAGGGATAGTACACCCAAAAATGATTCAAAACTATGGAAGTGAATGGGTACCAACATCTGTGTGCTTTATTATGCTAAATAGAAAAGAAGATATTTTAATAAAGAAATTCATACAGGTATAAAACAACATAAGGGTGACTAAATGATAACAGAATTTTCATTTTTCGGTAAACTATCCCTTTAATTCTGAAAGTTGTTACAGCTTTAGGCTTATTTGATGTATGCCATATTTAATGTCTAAATGTGGCATTCCTTTGAATTAGATTTACATGATTTGTGTTTTGCGTTAGCCACTAGAGAGCAGTAGTGAGCTGAGGAGTCTGTTACTGATGGGTCCTGCTGATCTGAACACTGAACTCAGGAGGCATGAAGATCTATGTGAGTTCTTTCTCTGAGATACTTACAAGAACAGAGTTATGACACACTCTCTTAAGTTCCTTTAAAGACATTGTTACTATTTTTACATAACATATTCTGGCTGTGGGTGATGGTTTTAAATATAAATCTGAATATGCATTTGCTTTTCAGCTGCTAAAATTGCATCCCGTGTACAGAGAGCAGACACAAACAAGGGTCATTTCCAAGGTGAGTGAATCTGTGAATAAAATTAATGTTTAGGGTTTAATTTTAAAAGTTTATTTAACTTCAAAACCATGTATAGTGATATCTAATCCAAGCAGACAAGATAGCAATCAGTGCAAAAACAGTTTTGTTTCAAATCAAAAACATTTCCCCATCACAAAACGGTCTTTGTTAGGCTCTGACACATGGATGAGTTATGTGCCACATTGAATTGATTCCAATTACAGTATGATGATTGTGATCCCATTGCTTTACTTAAAAGAAAACATTTTGTGTTACGCTTGTACGCGAGACGTGATTGATTTCAAGTCTGGCCCGTCGGTCACATGAGAGTTTTGAATTGCCATTTACAAGATATGGTTTCTCAATGCAGTGTATTCATAGAGATTTGTTATGATCTTTATTCTAAGAAAAATATTTCGTTTTCCAAACACAAACATCCAAGAACTCCTCTTCACGGGACAGAATTAATTAGATTATTTCAAGCGCGCATTCTGCCCCCAGCAAAGCTGCACTTGTGATTCGATCAAACAATGGTGATTTGTTATATCTCAATGGTCAGATTGTGATGAAGTTTAACGTGTTTTTAAGATAAGGCCGCCTGAAATTGTTTTAATTAGTCACACTTGAGAACCTCTGTGTATTTGTTGCTTGTAGCTGGACACCAAAGGAATGTCACAATTCTGATCACATGGCAAAGCCTGAAAATTATAAATGTGGAGAAGAGCAACAACAACAACAGTACAGCATTTTAACATTGATGGCCGTGGACAAAGAATCAGCCATTTTTTGTTTTAAGACGTATGCTAACAACTTATTTATAAGAGCCATTTTGGATAATGACATTGATGGTGTGAAAATAGAGCCAATCTGGTATCTGTGTCTGCAATGCTTTAGCTGTAGTGCTCAGGGCCGTCACTAATATTGACAGGGTCCCGGACAGGTTTTAATGAATGGTTTCTTTATGCCCAAAGAGTCCTGAATATGTATGATGGAGGACATTAGTGTCTCCCTCTTATTATCACAGGACCCAGGGCCCCAACAGTGTTTCATTACTATACTGTATGTGGGTCAATAACGTGACGTTAATTATTTTGTGTCCTTATGGTTCAATTAAATGTAAAAGAGTTAAAATTTCAAAATAAATTTGCAGATTACTTGCATACATTCTCTTTTTTGGGGACCAAGTCTAAAATTTCTGGTTTTATTTCATTTTTCATCATATGTCAATGTGGTGTAACCGGTCTGTGTCAATTGGTATAACTTTTTTTTTAAATGAAATTATAAATATATTCATAAAAAAATTAAAATCTAGTTTAGTGTAATATGATTTTGTCAAAGATTATTTAGAAAACAGAGCTGTTTTCAGCATTTGTCTGGACAAATATTACAAAAACGCATTAAAATGTACATTTAAAAATAACGAATAAAATTATATTTTAATTTTTTTTTTATGATTATGCTAACATGCCATCAAGGTGAATAAATTATTTAATATTTCTCATTCTTTTCCGCAATTGGCGGTTACACCATTTAAAATTTTCAGGTCCATTCAGTCTTAACTTTCATAAAATGTTATGTAATTTTTTAAAGCATAAAATTAACATAAATGCACTATGTGCATTGAAAATAAACCTGTTGCGTGCTTTTAAAACAAGATTTTTTTTTTAAAGATTTTTGTATATCTCATCCTGTCAAACCGTTTTTGTCACTGACCCATGTACAGGGGGTTTACACTTAAAGTGTAATATAAACCTTGAAATAAGTAGTGTTCCTGTAGCTTAATTGGTAGAGCACAGCAAAAAAGGTTGAGGGTTCAAATCCTAGGGGACACCTGTACAAATCAAATGTTTACCTTGAATGCATGAATGGATAAAAGCATCTGTCAAATGCATAAATGTAAATAGGGTATCAGATGACTATGTGTTATTAATGGGTTCACAGTTTAAATAAGGAAAGTTGTTGCATTCACCTTCTTTACTCTTTTGTATGAATGGTCAGGTTTCTGTAGCGCTAGGGGTGTAAGAAAATATCGACATATGCATCACAATATTTTGTTAGACAGTACTACTGTTTCGATAAAAAATGCAATATAATTAAAAATCTTATCTCTGAACTTAAACAGTGACAGGAAGTACTATATGGGTGCGCCCCAATTATATATATATATATATATATATATATATATATATATATATATATATATATATGTATAAATTATAAAGTGATGCACCGAAATGAAAATTATTGGCCGAAACCGAAAACCGAAAAAAGGAAACCAAGGCCGAAAAACCGAAACACCGAAATAAATTATTATGCCAATTATTAGTACAATCGCATTTATGGCTATCACTGTGTACTAACTTTACTAGGGGTGTGTGACGGATGAAAAAACTCACAGTTCAGATCACATTACAGTTTTTGAGGCACAGATCAGATTATTTTTCGGATCAGCAAAAAGCGGGTGGGAAAAATCTAATAAACAATAAAGAAATTGCAAACATTTATAAAAGAGAACAAAGTTGTACATTAATAAGGTCTGAAATTAGCATTAGGTACAGAAATCAAATTAAATGAATCATAACACAATAAATTAAATATATTATTTTTTAGAGCTATTTGTCTCTTTGTCATGGGTTGTTTGATCAACAATAATGACACAGACTTAAGTAGGTTAATCTGACTGTAATCTATACATACACTTAAGACATAAACCAATTTTTTTATTAGAAAAAGAATACTGTGTAAATAATTTTGTTTATATGTGCCCTGTCAATAACAGCGCGATTTTATGTTTGCTTGTTTTTTTTTAAACGCGTTTCTCTCGTATGTGCACTACCGAGGGCACTTAAACGCGTGCACATACAGAGACCGAGGGTGAATCCCAAACAGCGCAACAGTCGCTCCACATAAAAACGTTACGTTGTTTTTCATTGCTTTATTCGCCAAATGTATGTTAATGGATTACAGTATGAGACACATTAGCACGACTCTCTCTAAAGTTTACACATCAAGACATGCTTAATCTTTGCAGACGCGTGCGAACAGCTAGACCGTGAGTGAAACCTGCTTGAGCACGAAGGGGAGGGGTGGGAGACGACTGATCACCATGAGTGAAACCCAAGCGCTAGAGCACGGATGGGAGGGGCGCGGTTGACATTCATTTTCGGTTTACTTTTTCGGCTGGATCTTTTATTTCGGCCCGAAACCGATAATGCCATTTTCGGCCGAAATTTTATATATATAAATATTTCAATGTATGGCAGTGCTTTACAGTAATGTATCGCAACATTGTATCATATCGCAAGATTCTTGCCGATACACAGCCCTACTTGGCGCCACTGAAGGACACAAGATGTTCCTAATTTTCGAATCATTTTAAGATAACATAGATCATCAGGTTATAGACAAACTTGCTTTGCATGTGAAATCCATGTTAGCTTGAACCAAATACTAAGTACATTCATGTGTATATTTCAGTTCAGCTTTACATTCATTACTATGCTGAAAATATGACTTATGTTTAAAAACATGGCAGCGTATGACCTGAGATCCAGAGATGTTGAGAACTATTCTGATGGGTATACAAACATGTAAGCAGAAGAGTAAATGTGCAAATATGTTAAAGAAAATTTGTCACATATTTTTCATTTACTTGTTTATGAAGGAGCTCTTTCGGTGTTGGAATTGAAAACTTGTGAATTAGATTGGTGTGACAAAATCTAATTACTTGTCTCCAGGAAAGGATGGTGATTGTCCATGAAAAACAAACATTTTTTCCCAGAAACACAACTTAATATTGGATGTTTCAGTAAGACAAATCAGTAATCAAACTTAGGGGAGCATCGGAGTATGTCAAGATCAAATGATCTTGTTGTTCTTGTGTGAGGTTTTTTATATTTATTTTTGAGTACTTTAAAGCTCACATAACACACACTGTTTTTGCTTATCTCATGTTAATCTTGAGTACCTATAGAGTAGTATTACATCATCTCAAAAGAGTCTAGTTTTATCAGATTTATAAAAGACAGATCCGCTCTATGATCAGTTTCTGGACAAACACAAGATCCTTGAGGCGTACCGTGGGCGACGCAAGTCAAAAGCAACTCGCACAAAACATTATCCTACTATCTCTGGATAATATAGGATTTACTGTTTGTGTCGTTTACATTATATACACTTACAGCAGGGAAAATAAGTATTTGACACATCAGCATTTTTATCAGTAAGGTGATTTCTAAGTGGGCTATTGACACAAAATTTCCACCAGATGTAGCCATCAAGACAAATATTGAATTCATACAAAGAAATCAGAACATTTAAGTATACAAGTTGAGTCATAATAAATAAAGTGAAATGACACAGGGAATAAGTATTGAACACACGAAGAGAACAAGGTGTAAAATAGCATAGAAATCCAGGAGATCACCTGAAATCTGTCGGTATTGAGAGAGAAACCCTGCCCCCTATCAGCATTAATTGATATCAGCTGCTTTAGTCCTAATTGATGGCCTGTAAAGGCTTTTCATTACCCAGGAGGGACACAGGAAAGACTTCATGATGGGTAAAAGCAAAGAACTTTGTCAAGGTCTCCGTAATCTTATAGTTGAAAAGCATTTTGATGGGAATGGTTACAGGCGCATTTCCAAAATGCTGAATGTTCATGTGAGCACTGTGAGGGCCATTATCCAGAAATGGAAAGAGCATCACTTCACCATAAACCGTCCACGATCGGGTGCTCCACGTAAGATCCCTGTCCGAGTAGTACAAAGAATAATCAGGAGAGTTCTCCAAGAGCCAAGAACCACTCGGGCAGAACTTCAGGAAGACCTTGGATCAGCAGGTACTGTTGTTTCAAAGAAAAATATAAACAATGCACTGAACTGCCATGGCATCCATGCATGCTCACCAAGCAAGACTCCGTTGCTGAAAAAAAACATGTTGAGGCTCGGTTAAAGTTTGCAAAAGAGCATTTGGAGAAGCCTGTGGATTATTGGGAGACTATAGTATGGTCAGATGAAAGAAAAATTGAACTTTTTGGCAGTCATTCTACACACCATGTTTGCAGAAGAAATGGCACTGCCCACCACCCCAAGAACACCATACCAACAGTTAAGTTTGGGGTGGAAGCATCATGGTTTGGAGCTGCTTTTCAGCAAGGGGTACTGGCAGACTTCATATTATTGAATGCAGGATGAATGGAGAAATGTACCGGGACATTCTAGATAAAAATCTGCTGCCATCTACCAGAAAGCTGAAAATGAAAAGATATTTCAGCAAGACAATGATCCCAAACACAAGGCCAAGGAAACAATGAAGTGGTTTCAAAGAAAGAAAATCAAGTTGCTTGAATGGCCCAGTCAATCACCTGATCTAAATCCTAAAGAAAGTCTATGGAGAGAACTAAAGATCAAAGTTCATAAGAGGCCCAAGGAACTTTCAAGATTTAAAGACCATTTGTGTAGAAGAATGGGCCAGAATCACTCCTGAGCAATACAGGAGTCTCCATACAAGAGCCGTCTAGAAGCTGTAATCCCCAAAAAAGGCTTTTCTACAAAGTATTGAATAAAGTGTTTCAAAACTTATTCCCTGTGTCCTTTCACTTTATTTATTACGACTAAACTTGTACACTTAAATGTTCTGATTTCTTTGTATGAATTCAATATTTGGCTTGATGGCTACATCTGGTGGCTACACATTTTGTGTCAATAGCCCACTTAGAAATCCCCTTACTGATAAAAATGCTGATGTGTCAAATACTTATTTTCCCTGCTGTATGTGCCGATTGCCAACAAAACACAGACATATGCTGCAATTTTACTTACTGCCTGCGACTTATGACCCAGTTGGGACACACATGAGGACTTCCACTGTACTTCCTGCACTGAAATTGCCCATAAAAGAAATAAAGCAAGATTGTTACGTATGAATCTTTTGTGTTCGAAAAAACTTCTATGAACCCTGAGGAAGTGCATTAGGCACAGAAATACTTATACTCATACAGTCAATGTTTTTTTTTTGACACCTTGCATATGTTTATCATGAGGAATCTAACTCATAAACAGTGTTAATAAGTCAGAATGCATGAAATAGCTTTACCCTCCCCCTTTATGCCTTGAACTTGATTATTTAAAAAGTAAAAATACTTGATAGGTATGAGATGGTATTTAAAATCCAGAGGGCTCTGCTGCAACGCTAGTTTGCTTTAAAATGACAAACAAAATGTAACCACAGCAAATAAGCATATTGTTTACATATGTGGTTTAAAGCATCTCTAAACAGTTTCCGAACAATTTAAAGAGTAAGCTCTCTTGAGACACCATTAGATCCTGGCACAGTTCACTAATACCCTGGATTTCGGAGAGCCATATCATTCCCATTAGTTCTCACATAAATACACTCCTAGCGTCACTTGAGCTGTACGAGAGCCGGCGCGGATGACACATGATGGTGTGGATATGACACTACTCCATGTACAAGCCAAGCCGAGCACCAGGCCGTCTGATACAGCCAAGACAGCTGAGAAAATCCACAAGGATATTTTAACTTTGACAGGCAAACCGCTGAATCCGTGCCCCAAACAGAAGCCACTTCCACCGTCAGCACTCATTTAATGGCCACTCAAAATATTTTTAAGTGTGATCATGGAACCGAAAAAAGTTACAAAAGGGGACATACTTTAAAAAAATTACACCTTTGTACCTAAAGAGTGCATACTGGTACCAAATGTACACATATTTGCACTTAAATGGTGCACATTAAGACCTTTTTAAAGGTACCATTCCGGATTTCTCAGTGTAAGAGCAACTTAGATTTTGCTTAATGTTTACGGTAAGGACAACTACATACCTGCAAACTCAAAAGTGGTGAAAAGGTGATAAGGTCCTGAATAAAATATGTGTAGGGGGTCGGCAGGCCCCTCCCAAGAGAAAAAAATAGAATTTAACATGTAAATAACGCATTCTAGTGCACTCAAATGCGAAAATGAAAAAAGTCATAGAGCACCCATGGGATCAGCACCAACATGCGTGTTTATTGTGGCACTTCTATCCGTGAAACAACAAGCGAGGAACCTTTTTGGGTTTTTCCCAAGCATTCTAGAGAAGCAATCCCTCCGAAAATCAGATCGGCCGTAAATTTTATACACTTATTCAGGCATTACCAAGTCCACAGCCTCGCGCTGCATGTTGCTGATGAGCGCAAAATGGAAAAAGAGAAAGCGCAATAATTCTGAGGCAACTTTGTCGCCTGGTCCGGGGGTATTGATTATTTCTGTGTGGCGAGAGATTTGGAAAATTCAATTAAAGGAGCTGAGCAAAGGATTCATAAATCGGGCCCTGCCTCCACCTCTCCAACGCCCATACAGAGACATTGTTATGTTCTAAATCAATGTTGCACTTCACAATATATTTTCTTTGGAGCATGAAAATAAATAACATTTAAACAGTTCTGCTTACCGCTGAAGCAAATTTTATCTTCGCCACCACCCTCTCCGTCTTCGTGAGGTGGGCTCAGGCGCACATCAGCAGATGAGGGAGCAGATTTTTATGGCAAGGTTTCCATAAGAAAATCCTATATGATATGAATTTTGCAATGACAAAATGAGAAGGAAGGGAACGGATCAGCAGTATAAAAATTGATCAGACACCAGATGGGGTCGAGCTGTGGGAGATTTGTAAGACAGCCTTAATAGACTGTATTAAAAATTCCTTAAAATGTAATAAAACAAATAGGTTTTTGGTTCTTGGCTGGGATGGGGTCAAAGACCCTGCTAATACCACATCAATCCTGGACTGCTGAAGGATAAATGGGGTCTGTTTGGGATACATTTTAGCCTTTATGATGGAAAACACCAGCACAATTAAAGGACTGCTGTATATTAGAAGGTTTTGAGTGGGGAGGCGCGGGGGATTCTCATCATTTGCAATCCAGTTTTTTGGTCTCTAATACGAATGCTTGTTACCCCATTAGTATCCTGTAGCAGAATGAAATGGTAACGTTATTTTAGTTGTTGTCAGATCATTTGCATTTAGATCATCTTGTAGTGGCAGATGTTGCGGTCTACAAAATCTATGATTGGTATGTACATGTGTCTCATTCACACAATCTCGAATTTTAAACAAAATGTGTGTTGATCTATGTTGTCTTTACAGGTTTAAAACAGACCGGCAGCTCTTCTGAATTTCTAAAGAAAATCCTAAGGTTTGTTTTTAACGTACTTTAAATACATTAGACGTTGCACTACTAAATTGTGTAATATTTAGGTTTATTCTTTGCTAAAATCAGATTTTTATATAGACTACACTGTAAAAATATTCTGTAGAAATTACAGTATTACTGGCAACTAGCTGCAAGTAACTTACTGTTGATTTTACATTTATGTTATTTAATGGCAACAGTTTGTTCAAAGTTAAATGAACATGAAACATTTTCAGTCTTTATCTTCTACAGTAAGTTACTGGCAAACAGCTGCATAATTACAGCAATTTTTTTCAGTGTAGTCTTCTTTTACTTGGCCCGGTAAATATGTATTTAACCCAGAACACTTTGCGTTGTGGCACTTTAGAAGATCTTTTAATGTTTTGTGATTATATGACAAAGTTTTCCTGTTCCTCTGAAAAGCAACTTTTATTTTTTACATACATTGATAATTTCTGTAACACTTTACGATAAGGTT